>NC_054848.1:57399034-57576534 GCF_018345385.1 Vulpes lagopus
GTTATAGAACATCACTGTCCCACAAATAACATAGAACCATTAAGGAGACAGAGGTGAAGCTGGGCCTTGACAAGGAAATGGGGTGATGTGAAGATGGCTGCTGGGATCACATTTCTTCTTGGACTGATGCTTGATTTCTTTAGAACACTGCCTCTCTTCTTTGAAACAAGATCCATCTGGATCCTCCATCCCCTCCTCTTCTTTCCCTCTTGTCTCAAACCCTCAGGCCCTCACCCCTAGGCATCTTTCCTACCCAGTAACTCAAATAAAAAGTCCTAATAGCATCAACCTGCATGACTGGAAATGTTGACCAGCTATTCACTATGCCACATTTACTCCCTATTTCCCTCCTGTTTTTTATTAGATGGGAAGCCAAGATTCTAAAAACCCCTTAAGCATCAAAAGCAAAAATACTGGAAGGGCTCACATGGTTTGCTTCAGTTTTTAACTGAGCCCAAGGAAGGCTGGACAAGCTACCCCAAACCTCAGCGTTCACACATAAAAACTGCTGAGGCCTAATCACGCAATCATCTATTTAGATGTAATACTCTATAGACTATGGACTTGTATTCCTTCTCTCAAACTGCACACCTCTACCTTGAGGCTTGGGAGGAGCACTGTCCAAACCAAAACAGCTCTGGTAGTGACAGTGACCTAAAAGGACTTTGGACCAATTTCAATCATCTTCTGATATGTACACCTATCTTATAAACTCCTCTGACTGTAACTATTACACTGGCCCAGCATTTACACTTAAAAAAAAAAGGCAATTCTTGGGTTGCCTTGGTGGCTCAGTCTGGTTAAGCATCTAAGCTCTTGATTTTGGCTCAGGTCATGATCTCAGGGTTGTGGGATTGAGCCCTGTGTTGGGTTCCATGCTCACCGGGGAGTCTACTTGAGATTCTCTCTCTCCCCCACACTCGCTTGCTCTAAAATAAATAAGTATATATATTTTTAAAAGGCAATTCTTAAAAAGAGTTACTGATCTTCCTAGGAGCACAGTCACCACCAGATACTGAAAAGGACCTTTTTTTTTTAAACTCACAACTGAAGCATCATTGTTAAAAAAGAGAGCCTACAAGAACAGAGACTTTGAGGCCAAAGTGCCTGACTCTGTGACATTTGGGGGCAATGTTACTAAGTGTAACTGACCTCAATTACCTTATATGAAGAAATATGAGATAATTATTAGAATGTACTTCCTGAGCATTAAAACTGAGTTAATGCCACATACAACAGTGTGTAACGCTTATCACATGTGCTCAGTTAAGGTGAACTGTTGTTACCAAAGACTACTATAGAAAAAGAATACTGCATAAAATGGAATGCTGCTGGAATCCCTGGGTGGCTCAGTGGTTTGACGCCTGCCTTCGGCCCAGGGCATGATCCTGGAGTCCCGGGATTGAGTCCTGTGTCAGGCTCCCTGCATGGAGCCTGCTTCTCCCTCTGCCTGTATCTCTGCCTCCCTCTCTCTCTGTATCTCTCATGAATAAGTAATACAATAAAATCTTTTTAAAAAATGGAATGCTGCCTTTCTGAAATAGAACAAATAGATAAGAAGTAATTAAGAAGTACTGAAATGAGAAAAAGAACAGTTGAATTTGGTAGGAAGTGCTGGAAAAACTAACTAAAAGGGTAAAATAATCTTATGATCATTAGAAGCATATCATTCTGTGAAAGAGAAAGGAACAGGGGCAGCCTGGGTGGCTTAGCGGTTTAGAACCGCCTTCAGCCCAGGGCCTGATCCTGGAGACATGGGATCGAGTCCCATGTCAGGCTCCCTGGATGGAGCCTGCTTCTCCCTCTGCCTGTGTCTGCTTCTCTCTCTCTATCATGAATAAATAAATAAAATCCTTAAAAAAAAAAACAAAACCCTGGCAGAACTGACACAAAACAGAATAATGAAAAAGGTCAAGATGGAGCCTATTTTAGTAAATTGCTGAAGTGAGGAAGTCAGGGATCACAATGCATAGTCATTATTGTGTAGAACCAAGAAATTTGGAATATACGAAATGGCATCACAAATGAATCTAAATATGGACAGGCAGCAAATGGACACAGCTATTAGTAACATTTATAATACTTATAAATCAAAATAATTCCATAACTGTCACAGGAAAAGAGTTAACGACAGAAACCAGTGAGCCCCAAAGGAGACTCAAATTATGAGAATTTAGTATTTAACATATATAATTTTATTTACTTTTTTTAACATATAATTTTAAATGAGTAAGCAAAGGATAGGTTTTCAATACATAGTACTGGATAAATGGCTGGCCCTTTGAAATCAAATGTGAGACTATATATGATGACTGACATCAAAATATGATACAAATGGAGCTGTAATTTTAATTAAACCATAAAAATACTAAAAAGAAGTTCAACTTGTAGAGCTACTCATATGATGGGTTTTCCTTTGACCTACAATGTCCTATATTATATTCACAGATTTCCTAAAACTGAACCATCCTTGCACTGCTGGCATGAATATCACTTTCCTGTATACTACTCATGAATTTGCTTGTGGATTCTTCTCACCAAATTTATATTTGGGTTCTTTGCTTGTATATCACTATCAGAAGTTGGTCTACAGATTTATTTTTCAGTTTTTATCAGGGTATTTTTCTACAATATGCTGACTTTATAACGACTATTGACTTATACATGCAGAGACTATCTCTGAAATTAGTAACAATACTTGTATCTGGAAAGAAGGAAGATTGAGAAAAAAAAAGAAGAAGGAAGATTGAGGACTAGAAAACCAGAAGTGGAAAGGAAACTTTTAACTATATTAACTCTAGTGCAAATTTAATTTTATATTATTTACCATGTGCATGTACTATTGTTTTTGAAAACACTAATAATCTATGAGAGTATAACTGGAACATTTCAAAGGATATCCAGCAACCTAATGAATCAAATTATTAAAACTACATACTCTTTACTCATAAATCATGATATGGAATTACTAGTGCAACTACCCAAAAACAACTATATAAGATATGTAAAAATATAAATGTGTAACACATTGTTTGCATTTAAGGGATGATACACATAGTATCATATATATATATATATGTATGATACTAATATACACAATACCTATATATATGTATTATAGCCATATTAATGTTTATTCAACATTTAATGAGCATCTACTACATGCTGGGCAGTTTTAAGAGTGAGAATCACAGCATTCTAAAAGGACAAAAATCCTCTGTCTACAAATGCACAAATCCTTGTATATATCATCAAGAAGCTTATATATCAGCAACAGCAACCAAATAGCCACTAGGCTACCAAATCAATCAGGTGTTCTACAAAAATACACCAAACATGGCAGGCCACCTTATATAATTCCAACCTAACCAGTCTCAAGTGTTAATGCTTAGTAGACTTCTACAAATTCTAAAATACCTTTGACCTCCAGGACTCTGGTAGAAATTCATTGGTTTTAAGAGATTCATATGACCTACTGAAAGTGGTGAAGTCTATAGCTTACATTACAACGATGTAATTTCAGATTCAGGCTATAATGCTTAGATAATATAACAATTATTCGATCCCAGGTACTGACAGACATATTATGTAGTCTCTTAATTAGAAAATAATCCCAAAGTATCAAATTACCAATTAAAGATCAGTCCCTAAAATTACTACTTGACCCCTTGGGATCTTTATTTGGCCTAATGTCAGAAGGACCATTCTGGGTCAAAGAAATGCCCAAGCAGAACTTAAGTCAGACACTTAACATTACTTCAACAGGTTTTTAAGTTTCTACAAAATGAAAATAATCTGGAAATTACTCCAGGTTACCAAAGTACCATGACTCCGAGAGAAAGGAATGGATGATGACCACCAACAGCTTAACATGAAATAAAAATGGACAAAATTTTATCTAGGGACATCACGAAGAAGGACAGAAAATGGACAAAATTTTATCTAGGGACATCACGAAGGCTTCACTTACGATAGGACATGATTGCTTATGCAAAATTACAGTAATTTTAGCAGAACACCTAATGTACAAAATCAGGTCTTCTGGAACCTCTAAAAGTTGAAATATATATATACACACACACACACACACACACACACTATATATATAGTGGAACCTCTAAAAGTTGAAATATATATATACTACATATATAGTGAAATATATATATACTACATATATATTGCAAAGTCCATTGTGACAATACCAGAAGTTCTTTAGAGAATAATCAGATCTACCAATGTTAGCCTGCTTAGTTGTTTCCAAAGTGGAATTCTACCTTAGTATGTCACTTTGGTAAAAATTCCCGAGATACAATGTTACAAAGTCTTCCTGTCCTTTCTACCTTGGCTTTATATCTTCTATACTGTTAGGCAACCTTCCTACATACCTTACACTTAACTCTATTATACTTCCCCTAGCTTACTGAACTCTGAGAAAACTTAGAAATTACTACATGCACAGGTGTATGTCCAGTAGCCATGGCATGGGAGGCACTGAATTTATACAAGGTGAACAAAAAGCTAGTCAAGTAAATGAGACCGTACCTACAATTAAAAAAAAACACACATATTAGGGACACCTGGGTGGCTCAGTGGTTGGGCATCTGCCTTCAGCTCAGGGAATGGTCCCGGGATCCAGGATCAAGTCCCACATCAGGCTCCCTGCGGAAGGCCTGCTTCTCCCTCTTCCTGTGTCTCTGCTTCTCTCTTTCTGTGTCTCTAATGAATAAATGAATCAATCTTTAAAAAAAAAACAACACATATTAAAGACCAGTAGGTAAAAGAAATCAATAGGTCAGTGAATGCAATCCACTTAGAAATATACACAAATATATGAAAGTTAGAGCAAAAATTAAAGGTGTATTTTGTCACTGGAAACTTCTAAACTATCAATTCTGCTACCTTCCCCCTCCAAAAAATTATATATAGAAAATCCTTGCCATTATCCTTGGATGCACCCACCCCATTCCCCCAGCAGCAACAGGTAACCACTTTTATATAATCTGTTTTTTTCATACATAAGCATGTATATTTCACTAGTTTCACTTAAAGACATTCCACTGCCAGACAGCTTCCTCATTCATTTTTACCTATTCCACTGTGTTAATGTACTAGTTTATCTAGTCCCACATGGATGGGCCCCTGGATTGTTTCCAATCTTTTGCTATTATAAAACATTCTTTAATATTACACAGGCAATTTGTTTCACATTTTCAGATATGTAGGATAATTTCTAGAAGAGGGGCAACTACAATTTTGATAAATATCTCCGGACGTGCCCTCTATAAGAATTATACAATTTTGCTCTACAACAAACATTCCATGAATGCCATTTTTCCCATAATTCCTTCCAATAAAGTTCTCAAATGTTAAATTTCTTTAGTTTTATTTTACATTCCTCTTATAAATGAGATTGAACTTTCTTTCATAGGTTTCATTGTCGTTTGTTTTTCTATGAATTGTCTGTTCATGCTCATTGTTCATTTTAAACTATGGTTTCGCAAGTATGACTTGGTTTTGGCATTTAGAATTTGTTTCTAAAAATACATCCAGGGGCTCCTGGATGGTTCAGTCAGTTAAGCATCTGCCTTTGGGTCAGGTCATGATCCCAGAGTCCTGGAATCAAGTCCCATATCAGGCTCCCTGCTTGGCCAGGAGTCTGCTTCTCCCTCTCCTTCTGCCCCTTGTCCCCGCATCTGCTCTCTCTCTCAAATAAAATCTTAAAAAAAATACAAAGTCAAACACGTAATATTTCAAAGTTGATTAAATTTTATGTCATGACATTTATCAATCCTTTATATTAAGAATTTGGCTTTTGGTATTATGAAATGATGGACAACCTTAATATCCTTAATATTTTAGGTACTCTTTAAAGAATAATATTTTAATGTTGTTTTAGAAGTGATTTCCATTGTAATAAGCCTGTCTTCCCTTGGCTTCTATGGGAAGTTTCTGTCTCCCGAGCCCAAGACTAGTATTCCCAATTCCTGGCTGACTAGCCTAGGAGAAAGGGTCACGATGAAAGGCTTACAATTGATAAGCACTCAAGTTTTAATATGCATAGCCAAGTAAGAACTAGAACTGGATCTACTTGATGAGGAAGAGAAATCATGAATAAGCGTTCTGGATACTAACCCTTCATTGGATACGCCATTTGCAAATTAATCTTCTCCCATTCAGTGGGTTGTCTTTTAGTTTTGTTGTTTCCTTTGCTGTACAGAGGCTTTTTATTGTGATGTAGTCTCAATCATTTATTTTTGCTTTTGTTTTCCTTGTCCAGGAGACCTATCTAGAAAAATGTTGCTATGGCCAATGTCAGAGAAATTACTGCTTGAGCTCTATTCCAGGATTTTTATGGTTTGAGGTTTCACATTTAGGGCCTTAATCCAGTTGAGTTTATTTTGTGTATGGTATAAGAAAGTGGTCCAGTTTCATTCTTTTGCATGTAGCTGTCCAGTTTTCCCAGCACCATTTGTTGAAGAGACTATCTTTTCCCCATTGTATATTCTTGCCTATTTTGTTGAAAATTAATTGACCATATAATCATGGGTTTGTTTCTGGGCTTTATATCCTGTCCATTGAACTGTGTGTTTATTTTGTATCAGCACCATATGGTTTTGATTACTACAGCTTGTAGTATAACCTGAAACTCTGGAATTGTGATACTTCCAGCTTTTTCAAGATTAAAGCACTTTGGCTATTCAGACTCTTGTGTCCCACACAAATTTTAGGATTGTTTGTTCTAGCTCTGTGAAAAATGCTGTGGCATTCTGATAAGGACTGAATCTGTGGGGCAGCCCCGGTGGCGCAGTGGTTTAGCGCCGCCTGCAGCCCGGGGTGTGATCCTGGAGGCCCGGGATCAAGTCCCACGTCGGGCTCCCTGCTTCTCCCTCTGCCTGTGTCTCTGTCTTCTCTGTCTGTGTCTCTGCCTCTCTCTCTCTCTCTCTGAATCAATTTTTTTAAAAAAGGACTGAATCTGTGGATTGCTTTGGGCAGTACGGGCATTTTAACGATTCCTGTTCTTCCAATCCATGAGTATGGAGTATCTTTCCATTTGTGTTATCTTCAATTTCTTTTATCAATGTCTTATAGTTTTCAGAGTATAGGTCTCTAACCGCTTGAAGTTTATTCCTATGTATTTTATTATTTTTGGTGCAGTTGTTAATGGGACTGTTTTCTTAATTCCTCCTTCTGCTGCTTCATTATTAGTGTATAGAAATGCATCTGATAAAGGGTTAGAATAAAAATATATTAAGAACTTACACAACTCAACACAAAAGCCCCCAAATAATCCAATCAAAAATGGGCAGAAGACATGAACAGACATTTCTTCAAAGATATACAGATGACCAACAGACACATGAAAAGATGCTCAACATCATTCATCATTAGGGAAATACAAGTCAAAACCACAATGAGGTACCACTTCACACCTGTAAGAATGGCTAAAATCAACAACATAAGAAACAAGTGTTGCCAAAGACGGGGAGAAAAAGACTCGATCCTGGAACTCCAGGATCACGCTCTGGGCCGAAGGCACGTGCTAAACCGCTGAGCCACCTAGGGATCCCCAACTGCAGCATTATTTACAGTAGCCAAATTATGGAAGCAGCCCAATTATCTATCTATAGATGAATGGATAAAGAAGATCTTGTATATATAAACAAAGGAATATTATTCAGCCATAAAAAATGATGTAAGAGAATGGTCTAGTTTCATTCTTCTGCATGTGGATGTCCAATTTTCCCAGCACCATTGATTGAAGAGACTGTCTTTTTTCCAGTGTATAGTCGTTCCTGCTTTGTCGAATATTAGTTGACCATAAAGTTGAGGGTCCACTTCTGGATTCTCTATTCTGTTCCATTGATCTATATGTCTGTTTTTGTGCCAGTACCACACTGTCTTGATGACCACAGCTTTGTAGTACAACCTGAAATCTGGCATTGTGATGCCCGCGGCTCTGGTTTTCTTTTTCAATATTCCCCTGGCTATTCAGGGTCTTTTCTGACTCCACACAAATCTTAAGATGATGTGTTCCAACTCTCTGAAGAAAGTCCATGGTATTTTGATAGGGACTGCATTAAATGTGTACATTGCCCTGGGTAGCGTGGACATTTTCACAAGATAAACTCAAAATGGATGAAAGATCTAACTGTGAGACAAGATTCCATCAAAATCCTAGAGGAAAAAAAAAAATCCTAGAGGAGAACACAGGCAACACCCTTTTTGAACTTGGCCACAGCAACTTCTTGCAAGATACATCCATGAAGGCAAGAGAAACAAAAGCAAAAATCAATTATTGGGACTTTATCAAGAGAAAAAGCTTCTGCACAGCAAAAGAAAGAGTCCACAAAACTAAAAGACAACCTACAGAATGGAAGAAGATATTTGCAAATGACCTATCAGATAAAGGGCTAGTATCCAAGATCTATAAAGAATTTATTAACTCAACAGCAAAGAAACAAACAATCCAATCATGAAATGGGCCAAAGACATGAACAGAAGTATCACAGGGGAAGCCATAGACATGGCCAAGAAGCACATGAGAAAATGCTCCACATCACTGGCCATCAGGGAAATACAAATCCAAACCACAATGAGATAACACCTCACACCAGTGAGAATGGGGAAAATTAACAAGACAGAAAACAACAAATGTTGGAGAGGATGTGGAGAAAGGGGAACCCTCTTGCACTGTTGGTGGGAATGTGAACTGGTACAGCCACTCTGGAAAATGGTATGGAGGTTCCTCAAAGAGTTCAAAATAGATCTTCCCTAGGACCCAGCAATTGCACTGCTGGGGATTTACCCCAAAGATACAGATGCAGTGAAATGTCAGGACACCTGCACCCCAATGTTTATAGCAGCAATCTCGACAACAGCCAAACTGTGGAAGGGGCCTCGGTGTCCATCGAACGATGAATGGATAAAGAAGATGTGGTCTATGTATACAATGGAATATTACTCAGCCATTAGAAACGACAAATACCCACTATTTGCTTCGACGTGGAGGGACCTGGAGGGTATTATGCTGAGTAAAATAATTCAATCGGAAAAAGACATTTTTTTTTGTGGATAATTTATTTTTATTGGCAAAAAGTCAGCAATGCAATAATAAACTCTCAATGTAAAATGTTCAAGCATATAGAAATACATAGAATCTCTTCCTTAGAGCAAACCATTGTTAAACAGGTATATAATTAGCTTCCTAGAACTACCATAACAAGTTACCACAAAATGAGTGGCTTAAAAAACACAGGATTTTTTCTCTCTCACAGTTCAGGAGGCTAGAAGTTCAAAGTAAAGAATTGGCAAAGTTGGTTCCTTCCGGCGCCTCTGAGGGAGAATCTGTTCCATGCTTCTCTCCTAATTTCTGGTGGTTGCCATTAGGCCTTGCCATTCATTGACTGGTAGCTAATGTCACACCATGTCTCCATCTTCACATGGCCTTTTTCCTGTAGGTCTTCATATGACCTTTGTATACCAATCATTGGGTTGAGGGCCCACCCTAATCCACTGTGACCTCATTTTTACTTAGCTGATTCTATCGGTGAAGACTCTGTTTCTATATAAGTTCACATTTTAGGGTTCCAGAAAGACATGAATTTTTGTGGGACACTATTTAATGCAGAACAATGTGTGTATGTCAACAGGCTGTTTTCTATGCATTTGCATACATATATCACTTATATGATTTTTACATAATAAATTATTCACTTAACAGCGCCCTAGAAAATCCTCTTGTAGATGTTGTGTTTCATTCCATAGATAGATTATTGTATTTTTAGATTCCCATCTATTGGTCAATGTTAAAGGCATTTCCATTTCTTTAGTATTTAAAAAATGCAGAATAAGTGACCACCTTTAGAAATATTTTTGTGCATGTATAACTATTTCTATGGGTACTGAGAAGTGAAATTATTTAGGTCAAGGACATGAGTATCTAAAAATAGTAATAGATACTGCTAAATTGATGCTGATTAACATCAGTTACTTTTTTGGCTTCTTTTTTCTTTTTTATAAATTTATTTTTTATTGGTGTTCAATCTGCCAACATATAGAATAACACCCAGTGCTCATCCCATCAAGTGCCCCCCTCAGTGCCTGTCACCCAGTCACCCCCATCCCCCGCCCACCTCCCTTTCTACCACCCAAGTTCGTTTCCCAGAGTTAAAAGTCTCTCATGTTCTGTCTCCCTCTCTGATGACCATATGGTCTCATTCATTTGGGGAATATAAAAATTAGTGAAAGCGAATAAAGGGGAAAGGAGAGAAAATGAGTGAAAATATCAGTGAGGATGACAAAACATGAGAGACACCTAACTCGGAAATGAACGAGGGGTAGTGAAAGGGGAAGTGGGCGGGGGGTTGGGGTACTGGGTGATGGGCAATGAGGGGGGCACTTGGCAGGATGAGCACTGGGTGTTATGTTCTATGTTGGCAAATTGAACTCCAATAAAAAACTGAAAAAAAGAAAAAAGAAGAAAAAAAATGTAAGCTGGCTATTTGCAACAACACGGATGGAGCTAGAGAGTATAATACTAAGTAAAATGAGTCAGAGAAAGACAAACACCATATGATCTCACTCATATGTGCAATTTAAGAAACAAAGCAAATGAAAAAAAAAGAGAGCCAAAAAGAGACTCTTAACTATAGATAACAAATTGGTTACCAGATGGAAGGTGGGTAGGGGATGGGTGAAATAGGTTAAAAAGATTAAGAGTACATTTATCTTGATGAGCACTGAGTACTAAATATATAGTTGTTGAATCACTCTATGGTATATTTGAAACTAATAACACTATATGTTAATTATTCTGGAATTAAAATGTAAAAAATATAATTAAAAAAAGAAACTGTGAGGTAGCAAAAGCTCTATGGTAAAGAAGGACATGGGGGAGGGAACAAAAACAATCAGAGGCAAGGTGATGACAGAGCAGAAATGCAGACCAAATATGGCCAATAAAGAAATATAGAGGGGTTTTCCAAATGTCTCCATTTCCTGATGGTTTTCTAGTTCTCATCTCAGAGAGGTATAACCTACTCACCAGTTCATTTCATGGATTTCCACTAAAATCCCTACCTCCCGTTATCCCCTGGTAGCCTTGCAAATTATGACACCCCCTCCCCCACCTCCGGTTGGATGAAACTGTATAATAAGTCTGGTTTTTGTCCCCTTTTGGTAGCTCAGAGCTCCAAAAAAACTTTAGAGAAAAGGAATATTCTTTTGTTATTAATCAGAAGCCCCTTTTGACCACACCTGAGTTTATGCTTATGAGATGACTGAAGATGGGCCCTAGGATAGTTTCCAGAGAGAAGGGATGGCCACGCCAGAAAGACCAAGCACAGGCTGGAACTTTCAACCCCGCCACCTAGACCTCTAAGGAGAGAAGGGCTGGAGACTGCACTTAATGAAGTGGTCAAGGACATAATAAGACGCAATAAGTCTCTGGACACCCAGATCTCAAGGAGCTTCCTGATTGGTAAACATACTGATGTGCCAAAAAGGCGATGGTACTAGAGTCCAAAGCAAGAGAGCACAGAAGCTCCTTATCTATGATGCCCCTGAGACCCTGTTCTGTGTTATCTCTTTCATTTGGCTATTCCTGAGCTGTATCCTTTATAATAAAACTGTTTAAGTATAGAGCTTTGAGAGAGTTCTGAAAATTGTCCTAGCAAATTAACAAACCTGAGATGATCATGGGAACCTCTGAATTTGGCCAGTTGGTCAGAAATACGTGGACCTAAGACTTGCTGAAGGGAAGGCAGTCTTCAGGAAGGTTCTGCCCTTAACTATAGGATGTGGCATTAACTTGGGGTAGTTAGCCTCAGAAATGAACTAATTGCAGGACAGTCAGATGGTGTCAGAACACTATCAATTTCTCATTGTTAAACTACCAAATAAGTACATTATTCACTTTCTCTCAATATAGTGTATTTTCACTAAGAAAAAGAGAATCAAGGAAACCAAAACACTCTCCCCAAAATAACAATTAATTATCTAATCCCATATCAAAAGATAAGCAATGTGAACATTTTGGTGTGCAGATATCAACATTTTTTTTAAAGATTTACTTATTTATTTGAGAAAGAGAGAAAACATGAACCAGGGGAGGGGCAGAGAGGAGGAGAGACAAGCAGACTCCCTGATGAGCGGGAGCCTGACCCAGGGCTTGATCCCAGGACCCCAAGATCATGATCCGAATCAAAACCAAGAGTTGGATGTTTAACCAACTGAGCCACCCAGGTTCCTCAACATTTTAAACTTTACCAGGAAAGTGCATCAAAGAGGTTACAGCAAGTCCTTTAATTTCTGATAATGGGCAAAGAGGATTACCTCCTAAAGTGAATTATGTCAAGATAGCACAGTTAATCTGTTTTTAAATCTTGTCAAATGGAAAGGCTAGTTATTTTATTTATTTAGTTTTAAAGATTTTATTTATTTATTCATGAGAGACACAGAGAGGGTAGAGACCTAGGCAGAGGGAGAAGCAGGCTCCCTGTGGGGAGCCTGATGCAGAACTCAATCCCAGGACCCCAGGATCACGACCTGAGCTGAAGGCAGATGCTCAGCTACTGTGTCTCCCAGGTGCCCGTGACCTAGTTTTAAAGAACACTACCTAAGGGAAACTGCCAACCCCCAGGTGAAGTTGAACGGGTAGTGTGACATGCCCATTTTTCACACCATATGTGAAAAAGGTAACACTATGAATAAGCCAAAATTATGAAGCAGCAGAAGCTATGAGGTCATAAAAGCATTTATAAACATGCTGTGTTAGCCTATGGATTTTTTTTTAAAACAGACTAATAGCTCAAAGTCAGGCTCCTTGTAGAGAGCTGAAAATCCTGTCAATATTGGGCTGTTTTCCCACTAGGCAACAACAATCAAGCCAAGGAATAATGACCTCCTTTGTATCAAAGGTGCCTGTTCCATGGACCCACAATCCCAAACACTCCCTACTAATCCTCTCAGAAGTATCAGCTGCTCTTTACCATCCAATTTGTACTCTTGTTTTTAAGAGTAGAGAAATCCCTTTCCAAGGTCTCTATCAAAAGTAGATAACAAAAGAAAAGCTCCCCCGCACCCCCCCCAAAAACCCTTAAGCAGCATTTGAAGAAAAAAGAAAATAAAGATCAGAACCATGTTACACATTGACCCCATAGGCATCTGCAACTGAAACCCCAGAAGGTGGAGAAGCCAGTTGTTAATGGATGCATTAGAAGCCAGAAGAAATGAAGCAGGGCCAAAAACAAGCAGAGTAGTAAGAGTGGACAAACAAATCACTAAACACTCTTAAAAATATAGAGAACAAACTGGTGATTGACAAAGGGGAGGTGGGTGGGGATATGGGAGAAATGGGTGAAGGAGATTAAAAGAACACTTACCATGATGAGCACGGAGTAATATACAGAATCGCTGAATCATTACATTGTATACCTGAAACTAATAACACTGTATGTTTAATTATACTTGAATAAAAACAAATAAAATAAAAAACAATTTCTATACCAAATTGGGGAAAATATTTGCAACATATAGCAGATTCAAAATCTGAATGAAGGGCAGCCCTGGTGGCACAGCGGTTTAGCGCCGCCTGTAGCCCAGGGCATGATCCTGGAGACCCCGGATCGAGTCCCACGTCAGGCTCTCTGTATGGTGCCTGCATCTCCCTCTGCCTCTCTGTCTGTCTCTATGAATAAATAAATAAATAAAATCTTTAAAAAAATCTGAATGAAAAAGAAACTCAAAAAGAAGTCCCAAGGAAGTTTTTAAATTTTTCTCTCATTCAGAATAAAAGAAATAAAAACTAAGACATCACCTTTGCAATTGGCAGATTTTTTACAAAACTCTAATACAGTGTATTGGGGAGGATATGAAAAAAATAGGCATTTTCCTACGTTATTAGAGGGAGTGTACATGTAATTAAACCTTAGGAAACAAATATAGATATGTGCAGAGATTTGTGTACAGAGAGATTCACATCAGTATCATTTGCATATTAAAAGAGCAGTAATTGGGATCCCTGGGTGGCGCGGCGGTTTGGCGCCTGCCTTTGGCCCAGGGCGCGATCTTGGAAACCCGGGATCGAATCCCACGTCGGGCTCCCGGTGCATGGAGCCTGGTTCTCCCTCTGCCTGTGTCTCTGCCTCTCTCTCTGTGTGTGACTATCATAAATAATAAATTAAAAAAATTAAAAAAAAAATTAAAAAAAAAAATAAAAATAAAAGAGCAGTAATTGAACAAGAATCCAATAAAAATTAAAATTTTTCATTAATGTAGTAGTATATTATGTGTTATTTAAAAAATGTTATTAAAGTATATTTAATGGCACGGCACATGTTTGAGATCTGCTAAGTTGAAAAGATCAGGCAACAAGATTTCATTAATGATCCTAAATTCTACAAAAAATCTGAATGAAAAAGATTGCTGCTCCAACCAAAACAGAAACAAAATAGTAAAAAATACATAAAAATAAAAAATAACATTAAGAATAGCAAATTTAGGAAACTTACTTAAAAATCCTTGAAAAGGGGATCCCTGGGTGGCGCAGCGGTTTGGCGCCTGCCTTTGGCCCAGGGCGCAATCCTGGAGACCCGGGATCGAATCCCACGTCGGGCTCCCGTTGTATGGAGCCTGCTTCTCCCTCTGCCTATGTCTCTGCCTCTCTCTCTCTCTCTCTCTGTGTGACTATCATAAATAAATAAAAAAAAAATTAAAAAAAAAATCCTTGAAAAGTAAAAGCTTTTCTTCTAGAAATGCAAGGTAGGTTCATTATTAAGAAAGCTATTAAATATAATACAACAAAAAGTAAAAAAATTCACTTCCATGTCAAAATAATCACTTACGTGACTGAGATATCTGTTCCTTTGTCCAGATCACATTTTTGGATATCACTGGAAGGATTAATTCCTCCTATCCCGAATGAGAAATTTAGGTTTTGACACAGCAAATTACCCAAATCACAGCCTCCTACCTTGACTTAGGATAGTGATACGTCTAATGTAATTTCTGTGTTAGACTCACTTATGGGCCTAAGTAGTGTAGAATATATAGGTTGGTGAAAAAGGTAAACAAACACTATAGAGTTGATAATGTAAGGATAAGAAAAAAAATGGCATATATATTCCGAGTCATGCAAAGAAAAACCTACTGTATTAAAACCAGACAAAGATGCTACAAAAAAAGAAAACTTCAGGCGAATAGCAAATCACACTCAACAATAAAGGATCATTAACCATGATCAAGTGGGATTTATTCCAGGGTGCAAGGATGGTTCAATATTTGCAAAGTCAATGTGATACATCACCATTAACTAAACGAAGGCTAAAAATCATAAGACTGTCTCAATAAATGCAGAAAAAGCACTTGACAAAATTCAACATCCATTCATGATATGAACTCTCAATGAAGTGGGTTTAGAGAGAACATATCTCAACATAAATAAAGCCATATATGAAAAACCCTAACATCATACTCAATTGTGAAAACCTGAGAGCTTTTCCACTGAAAGCAGGAACAGGATAAGGACGTCCACTCTTACCACTTTTATTCGACATAGTAGTGAAAGCCCTAGCAACACAGAAATTGGTTCTGTTTCTAAACACTAATTATGAAGTAGCAGAAAGAGAAATTAAGAAAACAATCCCATTTACAACTATGCCAAAAATAATACATACAAATAAACGTAACCAAGGAGATGAAAGACCTGTACTTTGGAAACTATAAAATGTTGATAAAAAAAAAAAAAAAACAACTGAAGATGACACAAATGGAAGCACATCCCATTCTCATGTAGTGAGAGAATTAATAGTTCAAAGGTCCATGCTACCCAAAGCAATCTACAGATTCAATGTAATTCCTAACAAAATAGCAACAGTAATTTTTATAGAACTAGAACAAATAATACTAAAATTTACATGGGGGGGGGTGCCTGAGAGGCACAGTCAGTTAATTGTTTGACTCTTGGTTTCAGCTCAGGTCGTGATCTCAGGGTGTGTGTGTGCACACGCACACACACACACACAACACACACACAAATATTACTCAGCCATAGAAAAGAATGGGATCCTGGCATTTGCAACAACTCGGACCTAGAGGGTATGACACTAAGCAGAATAAGTCAGACAAAGACAAATACCATATGATTCCACTTACATGTGGAATCTAAAAACAAACAAATGAACAAAAAGCAGAAAAGGACCTATAAATACAGAGAACAAACTAGTGTTTGCCAGCAGGGAGGAGAGTAGAGGGACAGGCAGAATGGGTGCAGGGGAGTGGGAGATACAGGCTTCCAGTTATGGAAGGAGTAAGTCAGAGGGATAAAAGGTACAGTATAGGGAATACAGTCAATGGTACTGTAACGGCATTGTATAGTGACAGAAGGTAGCTACGCCTGTGGTGAACACAGTGTAACATATAGGCTTGCCAAATCACTATGTTGTATACCTGAGACTAATGTAACATTGTGTCAACTATACTTCATCAAAAAATATATAAAGGAAATTCCATGGCAAGGAAGAGGATCCTCTAAGGGATGGTAATAACATGCCCCATGAAAATGCTATTACTTTACCAAGAAATCAAGCCAATATTTAGATGACTTTTAAGTCATGTGCATCATGCATAGATCACAAGACACTTTCCAGTGCTGATGCAAGTGCAGTTGTGTTACTGTATCACAGGAGTTATGAATAAAAATCACCCTCAGTGTTTGCCTTAATGTATCACCTCAAATCTTCTTGTTCTTCTCATATGTATCATGTAGAGTGGGGATAGCATACCCATGGGCTGAATCCAGGCTGTTTTTGTAAATGACATTTTTCTTGGAATGCAGCCCTGCCCATTTGTTTCCATACTGTCTACATCTGCTTTCATGCTATGGAGTGGGGAGAT
Organism: Vulpes lagopus; assembly: GCF_018345385.1. Taxonomy (NCBI): domain Eukaryota; kingdom Metazoa; phylum Chordata; class Mammalia; order Carnivora; family Canidae; genus Vulpes; species Vulpes lagopus. Next base: position 57,415,928 of record NC_054848.1, read on the forward strand.
GTATTAAAATTAGATAAAGTCATAATTAGGAAACATGAGTTATAACTTTTTGGATACCTGAGAATGGCTAAGTTTTAAAATGGTTATTCCTGAAAGGGAAAAACTGGGGGAACCATGTATGATAAATTATTAACTACAATGAGGCATATAAAAACAGTTCTTTCTGTATACACAGACCAATTGGGAATGTGCTGTTTTTGGTGAACTTAATCTGAGTGGGAAGAAATCCAGAGGCAAACTGACCATTATGAAATTCTGTACTTTCTAGGATTAGCTAGTTCTAAATTCAAGTCCCACAGAAGAGAAAATGGCTGGGGGTGAGTGGGGGGGAAGACAAAGATTTGTAGACACAGTACATTTAACCTATGCCAGGAGTTGGCAAACTTTCTGTGAAGGGCCAGATGATAATAATTCAGGCTGTGGCCCATACAGCCCATCACAACTACTCAACACTACTGTAACACAAAAGGCAACCACAGACAATAGAGAACAAGCATGATCCTATGTTCCAATGAAACTGTATTTACAAAAACAAGTTGCTGCCATGTGGGCTATAGAATGCTAGACCTTAGTCTATGCCAACTATCTGGACACTATCACTTTACTAGCAACAAAATTTACCTAAGTATTAATTGATAGGTATCCCTGTTATTTTCCACTTGATACATACAGAGTAATTTTATCAGCACTGTTTGCTGGCAGAATGCAATGTTTATGTTGAATTCCAACTGGGACATACTGATCTGCACAGCAAGCTGCTCTAGCTCTTGATGCACCTGCACCTGAGTTAACATTCTATAAGCAATGGATTTTCAGTTGTGACTCCAACTCTTGCTATTCCTTTTTGTTTGGTATAGAGGAAAACATAACCTCATAGAAATTGTCTGACATAAACATCATGCAAGAGGATGGGGGTAATAATAAAAGGTGAAAAGACAAAGATAAGCACACAGTGCATAGCTGTGGGAAAAAATAAATACTAGTTCATCCAAAGTGGTTATTCCTAGAAACTAAAGGGACCTACACATCCCTCGTGCCATCTCTCTTACACATCTGAATCCACCTTTGAAAACAAACTCTTCACATGTGCCCCTATGTACTGGAAGAAGACAGTGATAAGGGACCCATGAGGAGGCAGGCATTCTCAACAACGAAGAAATATGCTAGCCACATTCTAGTGCTTCAAGTATAGTAAGGTAGTTAAGATCTTTGGAGCGTGACACATACAGCTCCACCACTGGCTCCCTGAAGCATGTTGGTGACATCACCTTTCCAATTCTCAGTTTTATTATTTGTAAAGTAGGAACAGATCATACTTCCCAGAGTTACTGTTAAGTTAAAATGAGACAACAAATATGTGTAAAGTTCTCGCTTAGAACATTAAAAGGCATTTATAACTAACTGATAATCACTGTTGTTATTATGACCTCAGGCAGAAAATTTTCAGAAGTTGTGCATGAGTGCTACTACAGGGGTGATGGCTAATCTAAAGAGAGAGGCAAAAGAAAAAAAGAACCACAACAGACTTGCTGTCGCAAAAATATAGAGCAGAGGCACCTGGGTGGCTCAGTCGGTTAAACATCTGCCTCTAGCTTGGGTCATGATCCCATGGTCCTGGTGGCTCCCCTGCAACGGTGGGGCGCCTGCTTCTCCTCTCCCTTAGCAGCTTCCCCTCCTTGTGCACTCTGTCCAATAAATAAAAATCTTAAAAAAAATAAAGAGCAGATAATGGTGACAGGGAAACCCCAGGGAAAGAACTGGAGTTCAGATAGAAGCCAGATTTATACAACCGATTTTGGCCCATATAGAGAAAGACGGAAGACTTGTTTTTTGACAGCATGCTAACATTCATATCCTTATACAAAACCAACATCATTTTAATATAAGTTGTGATGGACATAGAACGTGGAAACTCCCTTTATATCAAAGACTATCGGGCAGCCCGGGTGGCTCAGTGGTTTAGCGCCTTCAGCCCGAGGCATGATCCTGGAGACACCAGATCAAGTGCCATGTCGGGCTCCCTGCATGGAGCCTGCTTCTCCCTCTGCCTGTGTCTCTGCCTCTCTGTCTGTCTGTGTCTCTCATTAATAAATAAAATCTTAAAAAAAAACAAAGACTATCTCAGGCTTCTCCTTAGGGAAAAGACCATTTTCCTATCATTCAGGTTCCCTGTGCAGGCTAATGATCTAACTCTGTCAGTAGAAATTATCCAAATACTACAGAGAGTTTATAAGGAACTTATGCTATGAAGGCACCATCTCAAGACCATGCTCATAGGAAAAGATGACCCTTATTACTTTTATGAAAAATGGCAGACACCAAGGAATGATCTGGCATTCCTTAAAAAAGCTTAAAGTAGTGGTGGCCTCTGCAGAGATATCACAGGAATGGTCATATTATATATGCTGCCTATTTTAACTCTGGATCATTTAAGTGCTCCCTGAAGCCTATCAGGGGACTGACCCCTTAGGAGCCAAAAATGAATACCAGTCCAAATGGTTTGAGTGCAATCCAGAAGACCCTGCTGCCTCTGAAATTAGTAATCCAAAGTGCTATATACTTCACTGATGCTGAAATAATGAGCCTCTGCTATGGCCAGAATTTTGACAAGATGTATAAAGTTCCACTCTCAATATAAACTCCCAACAAGTCTGGTTAAAAAGAATAGACTCTCCCCATAAGAAGAGTATAATTAGTATTATTAGTATTATACTTGGGAACCCTTTTAGTTCCAATCCTTTGTAGGGGTGATCACAGACTGTGTAACCCCCAATTGTTTTGAGGAGGATATACTACAGAATAAACTATAGGCTTTAAAGGTATTGGCTCCTGAAAATGACATTTCTACGAGTTTCCCTGACAGGAGTCAAGGCAGTCATCCTTTCTTCCCCTATCTACCTAATTCATTGTGTTACCTTATTCACCAAGAATATCCCCTCTTCTGCTACATGTGGACTCATGTAGAAGAGCTGGTAGACTTTCTAAAACACTTTCCAAAAGACATCTTTCAGAATTCAGTCTAGTGAGGGGTTACAAGAAGGAAAAAGATTGCTTTCATCATCTATGACCTTCACATTCTCAGCTCGGTCAGCCTCCACTGTACTAAAAGACAGTAGCAAGTATTAAAAGGAAGAATGGAGAGGGGAGGGAGGTGTTCTGTGTGGCTCAGTGAGTTAAGCGTCTGACTCGAGACACTTGATTTTGGTTCAGGTCATGATCTCAGGGTCATGAAATTGAGCGCCATGTGGAGCTCTGAGCTCAGTGGGGCATCTGCTTGAGATTCTCTCTCTCTCTCTCTCTCTCTCAGCCCTTCCCCTAACTCATGCTCACTCACTCGCTCTCTCTCTCAAATAAATAAATCTTTTAAAAAGAAGGGAGAATGAGAAGCAGAGAAAAAACACAGGTGTTCCTTAGTCCAAACCACCCGTTTTAAACATAATTTTTATACCGTAATGGAAAAACTTGTGATGTAACATTTATGATACTTTATGCTTTTAATAGTTCGTTATTCCTTTGTCTACTCTCATGAGAATAAAAGTTCCACGATGGCAGAACTTTGTTAATATTTAGAATGGTCTCTGGCCCCTAGTGAGCACTTAATAACTATCTGTTGAAAGAAGGGAAAAAGTGCCACATCACAACCATCTCTTCTCTACCACCAACTAGGGAACCCCCACCCAAACCACTGGCAACTTACCAAGGCTTCCACCTCACAAGGACATCTATGGCAATGGAGGAGATTCATTCTGGCTTGCTGATGAACCCACTGGGCAGGAAGCCGCAATGTAAGTGACAGGTAGGTGGTAGTGTTGACCAAGGACAAGGTTTCTGGCTGCCCAGGAATCTGCATTTTTTAGAGGCATCCTAGGTGATTTTCTGCATAAACAAATTTTACACCATGAACATTTCCTTCATTGGGCAGGAACAATCTCAGAGGCTATTATAAAAAAATGTTTCACTGTGGAATGAAAACATTTCTTAAAAAAAAAAGATTTTATTTATTTATTCATGAAAGACAGAGACATAGGCAGAGGGAGAAGCAGGCTCCCCACAGGGAGCCGGATGTGGGACTCAATCCCGGAACCCCAGGATCACGTCCCAAGCCAAAGACAGATGCCCAACAGCTGAGCCATCCAAGCATCCTGGAATGAAAACATTTCTGTCTCACATGGCTTCCCTGGACTCAAATGGAACCTAAAGGAAGCACTGTGTAGAAGACACAGTACCTGGCTTATATTTAAATCCACTTCCTAAAAAAATAAATAAATAAATAAATAAATCCACTTCCTACACTAGTTATAATCTTAGGCAAGATAAGCAATCAGCAAAAATGGGAGAATGAAAAAAATGAAAGGTTAGATACATTACTTTCTAGTGTAGTCTAAACATTTTAAGACCTTTTTTATTCATACCACAATGGGGAAAATATCAATTAATTGCCTAATACCTACTAAAATTACCTTCCCTGCACCTTTCCACTAACTGGGCTAGCCTGCCAAAGCCACTTACCAGACTTCACAACGATTTGATAACCATGTACAGGATGTTGGTTTAAGTCTCTCCCAATTTTCTAGTAACCTCACTGGGCTAGACGGGGCTCAATATACCTCTTCACCAATGGCATGGCTTCTGATCACATCTGGTGTCACCTATAGGATAAGAAAGAAGGAAGAAGAAACAAATGTAAGGCAGAATAGCCAAGGTTTGAGATATAGCTTCGATTTACTTTTACCACCTTAGTCAAGTAACCCAGCCCATACCATGGACCTCAGACTTTGTTTTTATCTGGCAGACTGCTGCAATACCCACAACTATTTTTTTTCCTACAACTATTTTTTAATAAGGATTCTCATATTCATTTTAAATGAGATAACTTGGGTACAGAGGCACCAAGTAACTGGCTGTCTCAAAGGGTTAGAACTCATCTATTCTAATGCTGATCTTCCTAGCTGCCTGCAAGTCTTTCCCCTCTTTAGACTTCAATATCCCTCCTCTGAGGGAGGATAAACTTGATTTCTTAGGGACCCTTCTGCATCTGGCAATTATGAATGACCCTCCGTTCTATAATCCTGGCTTAAAGAGTTCCCTTAAAGTGGATGAAACCTCCATCTATCTAGCCAGTGGATGGCATTTGGTTCACACTAATGAGGAAAGATAACAAAACCCTGGGCTATGGGCCAAGGCCTGCCATTCACAATCTCAAATCCCACCAGGACTCACTTTCCCTGTATGTTAAAAGGAACTGAACATATCTATTGCCTTATGAGCTGCCTGGGTTACAAAAATGATCAAAGGGCCCTAGGTAGACCAATGGCTACTCCCCTAAGATTCAACAACTAGGAGGAATGGGACTCTAAGACCTAAGACCCACACAGGATAAGTCAAAGATCCCCAAGGGTCCTTTCTTTCTAAGAAAGCAACCTACTGCCTCTAAGTTTCCCAGTCCCTAGCTGCTTAGCATGAAAAGCAACACAGAAATCTGGCAATCCAGCAATGGCTATGAAAATCAGTAGATGCGGAACAGCTGGGTGGCTCAGCAGTTAAAAGTGTCTGCCTTCAGCTCAGGGCATGATCCTGGACTCCCAAGATCGAGTCCTGAAGCAGGCTCCATGCAGGGAGCCTGCCTCTCCCTCTCTCTGTGTCTCTCATGAATAAATAAATAAAATCTTTTAAAAAATCATTAGATGCTGACAACACCAGCTAATGCAAACTTCGTTTCCTGTTACCCAGTGAGGCAGACAACCCTCGAGGCCCAGGAAAATTCAAGGAGCCGTTTCTCAGGGCTCATTTTTAACTGTTTCATTTCCCATCAGCAAACTGTCTTAGAATCTACTAATCACAAGGGCCAGGCAGAAAGCTCTCCTGCCATTAAGTGGGGGAAGATTTCATGCTGCCAAGCATTGGGGAAGGGGAGCAGAAGCCTTGAGGAGTTTGAGCCATCTCTTTGTTGGATAAAGTAAAGCAGCCATTACTAGAGCAGGATCTGCACACCTACAAAGTGGCAGCTGCCACTAGCAATTATTTAGCTTATTAAAGCCCATGGGGACAAGAATGGGAAAGAAATTTGTGGAGGGCATACTTGGGAAAGAAATGGTAACTGTAAATGTAAATGTGGACTCACTACCGTGAAATGCCTGCACAAAGAAGCCAAGAATAGTTAGTTAGTGCCTTTTTCTGAAGACAGAGATCTGATTTCCACCACTCCTTTCTCCCACTCCACCTGGCTCTTTTCTTTTTTTTTTTTTTTAAATTTTATTTATTTATGATAGTCACACACACAGAGAGAAGGAGAGAGAGAGGCAGAGACACAGGCGGAGGGAGAAGCAGGCTCCATGCACCGGGAGCCTGACGTGGGATTCGATCCCGGGTCTCCAGGATCGCGCCCTGGGCCAAAGGCAGGCGCCAAACCGCTGCGCCACTCAGGGATCCCCACCTGGCTCTTTTCTAAACTAAACTAACTTCTCTGGTTTCCAGCCCCCTTGCTGCCCAATTTATTTCACTTCTGTTTAAGTCAACAAATTTCAAAATAGAAATACTTTCAATGTTTATCTAACTTTGAAAGTCCTAAATGCACACTGTGAAAAAAAATCCAGAATCCCAGAATGTTTAACACTCAGAGTATGTTCTTCCAATTACTTTCATGAACACAAACACTGATTTTTATTTTACAAAAATTGGCTGAAAACCATACTACTGCTCTCTAGCTCTTTTTCAATTAATATATTTGAAAATATTCCAAGTAAAATATTCATCTACAAGACTACTTTTTATTTTTAACGCCATATTGTAATATCACATGAATACATCAAAATTTATCTACCCAAATTATTATTCATGAATAACTGTTTTCTTTCCATTTTTATTGCTATGAATGTTGTAAACATTCCCAAACCTACATCTTTTAGAATATCCTTAGAATAGTTCCTTAGGATTTTAGCATATTTCAGGGTATACCCCTAGAAATGAAATTGCATGGTCAAAAGACATACAATATTTATTCTGCTACAACACATATTGCCAAACTGCCCCTACGAAGGATTACACTCAAACTGGATAACCTCACCAACACTAGTATAGCATTTTTTAATAATTGCCCATGTGATAGATATCAAATGCCATAATGCATTTTTTATGAGTACAAACATTTATTACTTAAGAGAATTACAAAGACGAGTAAGATACAGTCTCTGCCCTTGAGCTTAAATGAAGGGAGACAGACACAAACAGGTAACATTTACCATTGTCATGTTCATGATGGAGATAAATTAAAATTTCAGTTCATGGTGCTTCCTAAATTGACTCTGCATCTATTGCTAATAGAAAAGATCTAAAAAATATATTATTTGAAAGTACTCCAAGTTAAAAATCTATCTGCTAAAATTCCAAGGAGTTGTACTAATGCTAAATCACCTCAGTGGTATTTTGATGTGACTTTGTTGTTTTCCTTCATCAAGTCTAAAAGTTAAGCACCAAGTAGAAGCTGCTCAGAAAATGACCTGTCATCCCTCCGCCCAGGCAGTGAAGTGAATGAAATAGGGCAATGTATTATGCGAAAGTTTCACTTGACTCTGGGCCTGGACTTCCATCTTTCCTTTTCCTACCGTTTCCAGTAAACGGTGAGCTGTAATCACTTTCTTTCAGACACCAAAAGGCTTCTCTTCCTGCAATCTCACTGCCAGGCAGATCTGCTTATGCACTGTTAGGCTGCAGTATCCATTCCAACTTGAAAAATACAGATAAGAATAAAAAGAAACTGTTTTTCAGTATCACGAGTCAGATACAGATGAGCTCAAATTGGACACTACCACAAGCATTTTAAAAGCCTATCCAACAAAGATGGATGGGTATGCAATAAAGCAAATATAGCAAATTGTTCATTGTAACATCCAGTTGGTAGGTAGATAGGTTTCAATGTACAATTTTTCAACTTCTTTATATGTATATTTGATTTTTTTTCATAAGACAATACAGGGGAAAATCCAACAAGCAGCTTGAAAAACAAGGCTGTAAGGGCCTTTTGCCCTATTTTACTCCTAGAATGAGACTATATTCTTTCCTTTTTGTTTTGTTTTAGATCTAGCTTTCTTGACTTGGGACTTGGGAGCTCTCAACTTTTTAATGACATGAAATGAATCACAATATACCCACAGGCAGGTTCCCAAGACAATGTGTGGGAGGTTAGGGAGGGTAATGGGGAAGGCCCTAAGCTCTTGGAAGTCCAGGCTTCCTAACTGTATTAAGAAGTCTAAGTAACTGAATATTTCAGAAACTCAATTTCTTTGTGTATTAGCATTCAGACCCTGTAAACATTTGCCTTGGCCTACCATTCTGCCTTATCTCACATCAGTTTGTTACTTTCCATATTCTCATGGCAAAGAGCTGTGTAGGAAGGGGGGGTGTCAAGAGATAAGGCACCAAGGTATGATATGGGGAACGAAGTGAATTCTTCAGGTTAGGATATAACAAAAGGAATTTCTAGAAATGAAGCTCCAAACTTGATGTTGAAGTACATGGTATAACTGACTAACTGTAGGACCCTGGTGAAGGCCTTATAATCAATCTAGTTTGAAGTGTGTTCTAGCAGGCCCACCTGCAAAATAGGAAAAAGACCTGTTATAAGCAATAACAAATGAGGTAAATAAATAAATGAGTTTCTGAGATGCTAAAAATATCTTTGGTGAATGCAGAGGAACATGAAACCATCAGGGAGGCATTCTTTTTCTGTAAAGGACAGGTTTTATGTGCCACCAGGTCTGATGTAGTTACTCAACTTTGCTGTCGCAGGCCAAAAAAGGCCACAAAGACGGATGCCTGGGGCTCAGCGGTTGGGGGTCTGCCTTCGGCCCAGGGCATGATCCTGGGGTCCTGGGATTGAGTCCTGCATTGGGCTCCCTGCATCTCTCTCTGCCTCTCTCTCTCTCTGTCTCTTATGAATAAATAAAATTTTTAAAAAGCCACAGAAAAATTTCAACAAATAACATGTGTTCCAGTATAACTGTATTTGCAAAACCAAGCAGTCCATGGGTTGTATTTACCTACCCCTGATCTAGAATGTGCAGCTCTACCTAGGAACACCATTTGAAGGATGACATGAGGAGGAGTGAAAAGGAGATGAATCTACAGATAGGAACCATTTAGCAAACACTGGGCAGTGAGGATGAGGCTCCTGATCTGTTACCCAGGCCCCACCAAGGAAGAGATGGTCAGCAGCAGCAACAATAGCAACAATAGCAATAGTAAATACCAAGGACTGAAATTCAAACACAAAAATAGCATCATCTCAGAAAAACTCCTAAGACAGATACAGAACTAGAAAGAAATAGCAAGCTTCTGACCACATGCATTTTGATTAAACAGTTGACAGTCCAGAGCCTGTGGAGATCACCTTAGCAGGCACACGATAAATGTTTATTGATGAGTCATTCATTTATTCATCCAATAAACATTTACTGAGGCCTACTAATGTGCCAGGCTGGGCTCTGGAGAAGAAGACATTGTCCCTGCCCTCAAGGAGCTTACAGTCTAGTTGAGAACACAGGAAGGGAGACAGGCATATACACAGACAATTACAATACAACCTGGTAAGTGCTACAACACTTATCAGGTTGTATTATAATGGCCGATGTAAAATTTCTTCCCAGAGGGCGCTGCTCCAGGCTGCTGCTGGCTGTAACATCAAGAGAAGGGAGGAACAAATTATAAATATCAAAAGTTAAAGGCTTTTAGGCTATTTCAAATATTCAGGCTCTCCCTAACTCCTGATCAGAGATGGGTTTGGGAACTGGACACTGGCTTGTTGTAAAATGGGACTCCTACGCTTAAAATAAGTAAAGACATCCATTAAAGAATCTTCTCAACCACCTCCTCTACAGTATAAACTCTGCTGTTTTGTTTTGCTTATTATACATTCCTTGACCACCCCCATACATGTAAGCCTCATTTAACATCTGCAACTAACAAAATGCTGAAAAATGGAGCTTATGTATAACTGGAATAACCCAGTGTAACTGGATGGCAAGGAGCAATAAGTAACAAATCACTTGGCACTTCTAAATCCTATAATTCCCACCCCTCACTTTTGAAAAAGTGAAAATTAGAATGTTATTAAATATATAAGATAGTACATAGCTCATGTTTTGGGAATGATAATTTAGAAAGGTTTACTTAATAAATATAATTAAACAGATTCTCTGAACCACAAATAACAGACCCAGTTTCAGGAAACCTTCTAAGACACCCCACCCCAAAACCTTTAAGAATATCTATTCTAAATTACATATATAATAAGAAAATAAATGAGAAATAAAACAAGGAGGCAATACACTCTTCCCAACTGCTTTTCAACATTGAGTGATAATAGTAAGAGACTCCTTGAGGAGAGATTACTGGTGTTAACTAGTCATTTGGTTCAGATGGTTTTATACAAAGGATGGAATTTTTGTGTCCCATACTATTCTTAATAAGGCCTAGGGTTTTAATGGCTCTTTTGTCCCTTTGCCAGCAAATTGAGCTGATGACATCAACAGATTGTTGCCATTTACACTGAGATCCCTGTCTCTGAGGCCACTATTTTATATGCTTAATATACTATTTCCCCCCCCAAAGTCATTATATTGCTCTTGCCTACACTGTTCCATTCTGCCACTGTCAGCCCACACTCACAATGCCTTCTCATGTGTTGGTTTGTTCCTACTAGCATTTTACACCCCCAGAGCTTAATGTTACCTATAAATGTGGATGTTACACTATGTCCACATCCTCCTTCAGATCACTCAGAAGTATTCAAAGGAAGATCAGTCCCAGATCAGATGGGGGAGAAGGTTCTGTTTTGTGTCTTGTCTAAGTTGGTTTCTTTTTAAAGACAAGACGTTGCCATGTCTTCTTCCCACACCCATAGCCAAAGACATAGCTATCTGTTTAAAGGAAGACAAATGTTATCACAAAGTGGATAGCAAGAATCTGACATGTATACCACAGAGCAGTTGTCTTTGGAATCACATCATTTCTTAAGACTCAATGGCAATACATGCCAGAAGTATATGTGCAACAAACCGCTTTTGTCATTTGCAATAAATGACAAGGGATAATAAATCCTTATACAGAACACACAATATACAGCTCTTACAAATACATACATTCAGACCCAAATTGAATAGTTCACAAAGGGAAGAACTAATAATTAACATTTGAGAATCCAGTCTCACCAGGAATCAGAGAAGTGGACAATAAAACAAAGATACCATTCTCTTACATACAGGGTAGCAAAAAAATTCTTCTAAATAACCAGGTACAAAAAATGACATAGTATTCTGGAATGTTACTATAGCAAGTCTTAATAATGTTCAAACTTTTTGATGAACAATTCTAATTCTGGAACTCCATCCTATAAAGAAATAACTCAAAATAGGTAAATAATAAAAACTAAATGAAAATGAAAAGACATTCATCACATCATTTAAAATACTGAAAATTTAAAAATATTTCCATACAACAAGATATCATGAAACCATTAGATGACAATTGCAAAGAATGTTTAACGTGGAAAAATGTATGTTATAATGTTAAACAAAACACAACATAAAATAGTACAAATTTATGATCAACTGTAGAAAAATGCAGGGAATGAAAAGATGTGAACACATTTATAAACACAGGGTTATCTCTAGGAGGTCAAAGTACAGATCCTTTTCCCCCAAACTTGATGGTTATCCTCAGACAAAGCTGCAATGACTATCTATCAATTTCTAGATTGAGGGAACTATTCAAACTTAAACAATGGAAGAAAAATCACAAAATAGGAAAAATCACAAAATAGGAAAAAGATTTGACCACTTGCTTGAATCTCTCCTAATCCAAAATTTAAATACAACAATTAAAAGGCAAACAATAGTATGTATGTAACATTGCAGAAATCTGAGTAATACCCTTTATTTGAAGAACACTTTCAAACAGATAATAATAACACTAAACTAAAACTTCAACAGATAAATCAGTACAAGATCTGAACTAACATCACATGAAACAAAATTAAACTGCTAAGAAATACGTGGAGGAAAAAGGAATCCAAACTCACTAGTAACCAAAGAAATGCAAAATTAAAATAATACTAGTTTTTGTCCATAACATATATATATTTTTTAAAATAAACACCACTCAATGCTTGTTTAAGTAAAAATTGGTACGACCTTTACAGAATGAAATCTATCAATACATACTGTTAAAGGTGTAGACATAGTAATTCCACTTCAGTGAATCTATTCCAACCAATAATAAAAGAAATGCATGTATTTTCAGTATTTTATTGTAAGAAAAAAAGCAATAACCTTTCCTTTATTATTGGACATTTGTATTACCACACCAAAATATTAATAATGTGTAAGAAAAAAATCTCTACTGCAGCAAAAGACTGCTGTGTCAAAGCATTTGACCAGATCTCAAATCAGGCAAAACAAGAAGGGTGTGTCCAGTCTGCGGCAGTCGGCCATTTTAAACCCTCTGCAGAACAAAAAGCATAGAAGACAAGGGTAGATAAAGATAGCCACCCCAGTAGGCTCCCAACCAACAATTCGTTACTTTTTGTCTTCTACATATGTAACCCTGTATGAGGCACTGAGTAAAAAGTAGCCAAGTGCAAACAAGTCTCCTAGCTTAAAAAGCATAGGTAAATTGCAAACAAAATTTGAAATCATTAAAGGGTCCTTTAAATGTGAACCCTCATCTCAGGCGATTAAAGCATAATTAAGAGCACAGCATTATGGAGTCATACAACCTGGATAAAAATCCAGTTTCAGCCATCCAAATGGATGTAAAGCCTTGGACAAGTTACTTGATCTTGTGTCCCCCATATTTCTCATTTGTAAAATATAAATAATAGCACTGCTACTTCATAAGATTGTCAAGGGTACTAAATGAGGTAAGGCATGTGTAAAAAGCACGTAGATCAGTACCTGGCACATAGTTTTAAGTGCTATAGACGTTTAAATATAATTATTACTATAAGCAGAGAAATAGACCCAGGGAAGGAAAAGAACCAATATGAGATCACAGCCAGGATTACTGGGAAAGAACTGTCTCTTCAATTTTGAATCTTTGTGCTACATATTTAAGTGCTAAACTATTATTTTTAGCGATTTACAGTAGATCCTCACTGACAGCCCTCTGAGATCCACAACGGTACAGCAACCTAAAAAAAAAAAAAATCTTCCCCCTAGGCTAAAGTTTTAGAGAAAAAAATAATTTAGAGGAAAGGATATGAACCCTGGTCACCTTCATACCATCATTACCATTTACCCAAATCCTAGGTTTAAACACAGCCAAATCCTCACCCCTATATTCTGCAGGGGGTGGAAATCAAGGGCTTCTGACCAACATAACAGAATTCTCACGGTACTGCAATCACTGTGTTCTGCTACTCTGATGGGATGAGAGAACGTGTCCAGAGCTAAGTACAGCGGCCCAAAGTCTGACAGAGCCCTCCAAATGTGTATTGCTGGAATGTGGCCTGTCTCCAATGCTTCCGTTTTCCACACACAGCCAGCTGCCGAAACCTTTGAGAGTCATCATCGCCTCTGCATTTTCAAACCCAGAGTTATCAATGGGCCAGCGAAAGGCTTAGATTCTGGGTTAATTTCTAGTGGATCTGGCCACAGCCTAGGACAACTCCCACTCGGTAGATCACCCAACCAGAAAGGTAGATTCTATTTCTCTGCAGGGCTCCCTAGCCCAAGATGGCCAAGCAAAGACAACTTACCTCCCCCCTCGCCATTTTGCAATCTTAATTACACGAGGATGCGTGCCTCCCCTCCGCGTCATTCCGTCTGAAACACGCCTGCGCTACTCTCTCCTTCCAAAGCCAACCGTCACAATGTCTTCTCAAACACGCATGCGCTACTTCACTTTCCCAACTGCGGCTGCCAACTGCGTACTAGAAACTTTGCTTTCTTAGATATGCATTTGACGTCCCCCCGCCCCCAACGCCCCAAGCTTGGGCGTGCTTACCTCCCACTCTCCCCAACTGGGGCCCCTTCCCTCTCACATCAGGCCTTCTCAAATATACGAGCTTGATCCCGCGCCTCTCCCAACCTCTCAAATACACATGCGCAGCAACACGAGCCTTTCCTATTCCCTGCCCTCCCTCCTACGTTTCTTAGATATACACGCCTGATGCTATCTGGACGTATTTCTCGCCATAGTTGTGCCTCACTACTCAAGGAGAGACACTACCAGCATTTCCTCATTGGGGTAGGTGTGATAAACTAGGGAAGTGGAATACTGGAAAGACGGCATTGCTGGTAACCACAGAGAGCAAATCTAGATGGAATCCGCCCCGGCCCCCAGGGAGGAGCTGGAGTATCCTCAGACTCCCTAATTAGATCCAACACCCAGAACAAAGGCAGAGAAAGCTCTCATAATTGGATGGGCCTAGTCCTAAAGCCAATCCTTTAAATACACTTTCTGCTACATACGAGGAACCCCAAATTTTAAAACAGAACATTATGAAAAATACCGACGCTCATGTACCTCAACCCTAATTAGAGAGGAGTCTATATAGCCTTTCACAGTGGAAACGCTCAACATCCTTTTGTAGGTCTGAAACCCATGCTCTCCCCCACTTTTTCCTCCTGTGAACCGGAAGAACACACAGATCAAGGATCTCCCTGCTAAGAGTTCCCTCCGCCGCCCTCCATGTTCTTTTCCTACCTCCTGGCAGAATCGAGTGTCGTAGCATGAATTCTTAGCGCTTGCTGCCGCAAGACAGGGTACAGGGAGCGGCGGCACAGAGTTCGCAGATCTAGGGCGGCTGCACAGACCAAGGTAGAACTGGACAGTCAACTAAGCGACACCCGCGCCTCCGGCCGCAGCGCTGATGCCAGTTAAAGGACTGCCTCTCCAGGGTCGCCGCAGTTTGCGTCTGGCGCATGCGCTGAGTACACCCTCTTCTCTCCACCTCCACCCACTACCGCTTTTCCGAGGTTAACCTTTTAGCCCGCTTCACCTTTTCCCCAGGGCCCAGGACCCTAGCCTATCCTGCTTCTTCTTTTCCTTTCCTTGGTCTCACCGGCCTCCATCACCATCCCTTCTTTAGCCCATTTTTCCTTTGTCAATCCCTCTCCTATTCTTAGCTCAGCGTTTCATTGCTAAGTCCCCTGTTGGCTGTTTTTATTTGCTCTTTGTATTCTTTTCGTTGTAAGTTTTATTGAGATATAATTTTGTGTCATACAATGCCCCACCTTAAGGTGTACAATGCAATGGATTTTAGTATATTGACATAGTTGTACAGCCATCCCCACCACTTTAGAATTTCCTTTAGAAAAAGAAACCTCACACTATTAACATACCTTTGTGTTCTTTACATTTTTATTTAAACATGTAATGTTTTAACATCGACATTTTTGTTTTTATAGCTGTAACAATGTGTCATTCTAACTATTTTTCCATGTTTCTAATTCTCATATTTATCTTTTTAAATAAATGGGCATTTTTTAAGTATTGTAAAATTGAAGTCAGCATATAATAATTCTTGCAGATGTAGTTACTTGCTCTTTCCACTTCTCTTCCTTTTGATAAAATTTCCCTAATCTACAATGGTCCCATCTGAAAAGAAATTCAAAAAGGAGGCATAAGCTGTAAATTTTGAACCCTATAAAATAGAGTCTTGGGCCTACCTATTTGTCTGAACTTTCCAGTTCATAAGCAGTTCCTCAGAAGTGGTAAAGGAGAAATTTGGAGACCTCTGGTGTATCTGCCCATTTTAGGCTAACATTCTGAGGCTCTATTTCCCTCTTTTCACTCACCTTATACCCTCTTTTAGAGGATGTGATGGTTAATTTTATATGCCAACTTGGCTGGGCCATGGTGCCCAGATATGTGGTCAAATATTATTCTGGATGTTTCTGTGAGGGTGGTTTTGGATGAGATTAACATTTAAATCTGTGGACTTTGAGTGAAGCAGATTACCTTCCATAAGGTGGGTGGCCTTATCCATTAGTTGAAGGCCTGAATAGAAGAAAAGACTAACCTTCCCCAAGCAAGAGAGAATTCTGCCAGCACGTAGCCTTTAGGCTTGAACTGCAACATCAATTCTTCTAATTGATAAACCCTATTTTACTTCCAGAACTATGGCTACAAATGAGTACAGAAAGTGGACTTTTTGACTTTCCAACTTCTCAAACAAGAAGGATAATTAAGGAACGCCTGGGTGGCATTGGGTGAGAGTCTGCCTTCAGCTCAAGGCATGATACCAGGGTTCTGGGATCAAGTCCCACATTGGGCTCCCCACAGGGAGCCTGCTTCTCCCTTTGCCTATGTCTCTGCTTCTCTTTCTGTGTCTCTCATGAATAAATAAATAAAATCTTAAAAAAAGAAGGATAATTAAATGAAGATTGAGTAAGCCAGTTCAGAGTACCCAGCTCAGTGGTACATACAATAAAGGGATTATTCAACCAGGAGTTGGGAAACAAGAGATGTAGTCCTAGCTCTGTCACTGTCTTAACTTGATCTTGGGAAGATTACTTCTTCTTTTGGGCTTAACAGAGTTTATCTAGTAATTATTGAAGAGAAAGATTTTAAGCAAGAGAATGATGTGGTCAGCTTTGCATTTTAGAAAATCACTTGGTCAAGAGATAATGTAGACCTGCTTTAGAGGAGTTGTGGGATGAGAGAAATGTTATGCCTTAGAGAAATATTTAAAATGTTAAAGCATTTTGTAATGATAAAGGGGGTGATTTATCAAGAAACTATGACAACTAAAAACATATATGAACCTAACAAAAGATCCCCCAAATGGGAAGAAACAGACAACATTGAATAGATGAATGAATAATCCAACACTAATAATGGGAGACTTTAATATTCTATTCTCAATAATGGATCCTACAAGTAGACGGAAAATCAGCAATGATATAGAAAACTGGAACAATACTACCAGCCAAATTGATCTAATTGACATCTAGAGAATACTCCAAAATAACATGCTAGGGAATGCAGAACAAACATTCTTCTCAAGCACTCATGAAACATTTTCTAAGACAGACCATATGCTAAACCATAAAGCAAGCTTCAATAAATGTAAAATGATTGAAATTATACAAAATATATTCTCTAATCATAATAGAATAAAATTACAAATCGATAATAGAAGGAAACTTTGGGAAATTACAGAAATGTGGAAATTCAATATTGCAGTCCTGAATATCCAATGGCTTAAAAAAGTAATCACAAAGAAAATTAATAAACACTTTGAGATAAATGGAAAAGAAAACACAACATACCAAAATTTGTGGCATGCAGCTCAGAGGACATAGCAGTGAAATATGGGAGTAGTGCTCAGAGGGATATATATATAGCTGTAAATACCCATACAAAAACAGGAGAGGGGCAGCCAGGGTGGCTCAGCGGTTTAGTGCCGCCTTTGGCCCAGGGCATGATCCTGAAGACCTGGATCAAGTCCAACATAGGGCTCCCTGCGTGGAGCCTGCTTCTCCCTCTGTCTCTGCCTCTCTCTCTCTCTCTCATGAATAAATAAATAAAATCTTTAAAAATATATAAATAAAAATAAAAACAGGAGAGATCTCAAGTCAATAACCTAATCCTCCACCTTAAGAAACTGAACATAGAAGATCAAGCTAAGTTTAAAGCAGCAGAAGGAAAGAATAAAGATTAGAGTGAAAATAAATGAAATAAAGAGTTGAAAAAAAAAGCTAGAGAAAATTGACAAAGACAAAAGTGGCTTTTTCAAAGATCAGGAAAATTGAAAAAATCTTTAGCTGGACTGGCCACGAAAAAGAGAAAGGTGAAGCAGTGGTGGTGGAGGGGGTAGGGGTGGGGAATTTGAAATGTATAAGTGTATAAGGTAGACCAAAAGATGGTATAGGTAAGAGAGGGCTAAATGTTCATTCTCTGAAATGAAAAATCATATATAAATTGAAACATCTAAAGTTGTAACATCAAGAACTCATAAGTAGTATTTATTGCTATGACTCTTTATTTTTTTATTTATTTATTTTTTAGTTATGACTCTTTAAATCAGTGTGTTTTAAACTGTGAGTTACAATCATTTAATGTATTTGAGAGATCAGTTTCATAGGTCACCACCAGCAGTTACTACAACATGAATAGAAAATATCATAGACAAATTATGGAAAGAACCCAAATGTCCATCAACTGATGAATGGATAAAGAATATGTGGTATATATATAAATATTTCAGTGTGAAGAATGAATTCTTGCCACTTGCAACAAAGTGGATGGAGCTAGAAAGTAGTATGCTAGTGAAATAAGTCAGTCAGAGAAACACAAACACCATATGATTTCACTCATATATAGAATTTAAGAAACAAAACAGAGGAACATAGTGGGGGGGGGGGGAGAGGCAAACCAGGAAACAGACTTAACTATGCAGAACAAGCTGAGAGTTACTGAAGGGGAGGTGGGTCAAGGTACAGGTTAAATAGATGATGGGTATTAAGGAGGGCACTTGTAGTGATGAGCACTGGGTGTTGCACGTAAATGAAGAGTCACTAAATTCTTCACCTGAAACTAATATTACACTGTATATTAACTAACCGGAATTTAATTAAAACTTTAAAAAGAAAAAAAAAAAGAGGTATTTGCCTCAAGGGGGGAAAAGAGTTGCGGATGCACACAAATTCATCACCTAAATCCAAAATTTCATGTTGTCTTCCCATATATTAAACTGAATTAGATTTTCAGGATCTCAAGTCTCAAGAAAAACAGGAAAGAATATATTTCCTTATAGAAATCATTTGTGGGGCCCTTGGGTGGTTCAGTCGGTTAAGTGTCTGCCTTTGTCTTGGATCATGGTCCAGGAGTCCTGGGATCCAGCCACACATCAGTTGGGCTCTCTGTTCAGCAGGGAGTCTACTTTTCCCTCTGCTCCTCACCCGGCTCTGGCTCTCCCTCTCAAATAAATAAATAAAATCTTTTTTAAAAAAGAAATAATTTGCTCTCCTAATTCAAACTTTATGTCATAGTGTCTAGTGTTCTATACATATAGAATGAATATTATTTCCTCTTTCTTCTTTTTTTACCCAACAGTCCTAGGCTAGGAAACACAGCTGGTGGTATAATGAACCTAAGGTATACAGATATAGACATATAAATTTCACAATTACTTCATCATTTTAAGTTCCCTTTTGCCGTATGCACTATTACACATTCCAGTGTGTGTAGCATTATTATGCTACATTACATTATTATATGATCCTAATTTTTAGGTGAGTCTATTTTAAATATATTGGAAATTTCTAAATTAAAAAAATTTTAAGATCTTATGTATTTATTCAAGAGAGACACACAGAGAGAGGCAGAGACATAGGCAGAGGGAGAAGCAGGCTTTACGCAGGGAGCCCAGAATGGGACTCGATCCAGGTCTTCAGGATCATGCCCTGGGCCGAAGACAGGTCCCAAACTGCTGAGCCATGCAGGCATCCCTAAATTTAAAAAAAAGTTAATGGATAGAGAACTTGTTAGATTTTCTAGTTGTATCAAGTTATGGTAGTTTGTGTATTATAAGAAATTTGTCCATTTTATTAGGTTATCAAATTTATTGACATAAATAAATGATTCTTTTAATATCTAAAATAAAAAACATCAAAGTGCATTGCACACATTAAAAGTAAATTTTTTTTTCTTAAATTTTTTGAGTTCTAACACACATATCTTCTATTGTGATGTAGTATGCATATCTTCATGTCTCAAAGTTGTTTGAAAATCAATACTTAAACTATGGACATATATTACTTCTATAAAAGTATAAACCTTAAGGGAGATATAAATGTGATAATTAGTAAGGTTAATTTAATAAGTATATATCAAGTTTTGAACCACAGAGAGAATTTTTGCCTTTTGCAACCATTTATGCAGCATCATTTAATTGTTAGGAATAAAACTCTTTTCATTACTATGTATACATGGCAACTGCTCATGCTTTTTGGCTGTAAACATTAATTTTTGAAAATATTTATCTTTACTCAAAATGGATGAAAGATCTAAATGTGAGACAAGATTCCATCAAAATCCTAGAGGAGAACACAGGCAACACCCTTTTTGAACTTGGCCACAGCAACTTCTTGCAAGATACGTCCATGAAGGCAAGAGAAACAAAAGCAAAAATCAATTATTGGGACTTCATCAAGATAAGAAACTTCTTCACAGCAAAAGAAACAGTCAATAAAACTAAAAGACATCCTACAGAATGGGAGAAGATATTTGCAAATGACCTATCAGAAAAAGGGCTAGTATCCAAGATCTATAAAGAATTTATTAACTCAACAGCAAAGAAACAACCAATCCAATCATGAAATAGGCCAAAGACATGAACAGAAATTTCACAGAGGAAGACATAGACATGGCCAAGAAGCACATGAGAAAATGCTCCTTATCAGTGGCCATCAGGGAAATACAAATCAAAACCACAATGAGATACCACTTCACACCAGTGAGAATGGGGAAAATTAAGGCAGGAAACAACAAATGTTGGAGAGGATGTGGAGAAAGGGGAACCCTCTTGCACTGTTGGTGGGAATGTGAACTGGTACAGCCACTCTGGAAAATGGTATGGAAGTTCCTCAAAGAGTTAAAAATAGATCTGCCCTATGACCCAGCAATTGCACAGCTGGGGATTTACCCCAAAGATACAGATGCAATGAAACGCCGGGACACCTGCACCCCAATGTTTATAGCAGCAATCTCGACAACAGCCAAACTGTGGAAGGGGCCTCGGTGTCCATCGAAAGATGAATGGATAAAGAAGATGTGGTCTATGTATACAATGGAATATTCCTTAGCCATTAGAAACGACAAATACCCACCATTTGCTTCGACATGGATGGAACTGGAGGGTATTATGCTGAGTGAAATAAGTCAACCGGAGAAGGACAAACATTATATGGTCTCATTCATTTGGGGAATATAAAAAATAGTGAAAGGGAATAAAGGGAAAGGAGAGAAAATGAGTGAAAATATCAGTGAGGGTGACAAAACATGAGAGACACCTAACTCTGGGAAATCAACAAGGGGCAGTGGAAGGGGAAGTGGGTGGGGGTTTGTGGTGACTGGGTGATGGGCACTGAGGGGGGCACTTGGCGGAATGAGCACTGGGTGTTACGCTATATGTTGGCAAATTGAACTCCAATAAAAAAATTTAAAAACTAAAAATAAATAAAAAAGAAAATATTTATCTTTGTCATTGCATTTATGGAACTGGTGGCACATTCCAACCAAGTCATTTTGAAAATAAAGACCAATGGCTACACATGCTATTCTTATGTCTGTGTTTTACCAAATACGTTTGTATTGCCTGTCTGATAAAAATTCAGATGCAAAGCATATAGTTAACTAGTAACTTAAAGAAAAATATTTATTGTGAGTTTTTTAAATTACCAACAAACTAAACTCATTTCAAAAATAGTAAAGTACAGGGGAGGAAAATAAGAAGAAAAAAACTGTATTCAGTCATATAAACCCAAAATAGCTATGGTTGATATTTCAGTGTCTAGAATTCCATACTTATTTGTATATCTATATAAATGAACATGTCCGTAAATCTTGATATAGTTTATATAAGACAAACAATTTAGAAAACAATAAAGAGGAAATGTGTCCAATTTTAAATTATGGTTGTATAACTTATTTTCCAATTAATAATCTGTTCTTTATACTGACTGCTTCACCCCTGTTATGTTTTTTAACTTAAGTGGTGGTGATTGTGTTGAAAACTAGGATTCCTTCAATAAAATATGAAAGATTGTGAGTAAATCCCACTGTGGCATTTTATTTATTTATTTATTTATTTTTAATTTTTAAAAAATATTTTATTTATTTATTCATGAGAGACAGAGAGAGAGAGAGAAGCAGAGACACAGGCAGAGGGAGAAACAGGCTCCACGCAGGAAGTCTGACATGGGACTGATTCCGAGACTCCAGGATCACACCCTGGACTGAAGTCGGAGCTAAACCGCTGAGCCACATGGGATGTCCCTTATTTATTTTTAAAGATTTTATTTATTTGACAGAGAGAGAGGGGGAGAGCAGGAAGCAGGGGGAGAGGCAGAGTGAGAAGCAGATCCCCCGTTAAGCAGGGAATCTGACTGGGGGCTGGATCCAGGAACCCAGTGATAATGACCTGAGCCTATGGCGCTTAACTGACTCAGCCACCCAGGTACCCCTTACCGTGGCATATTAAAGATTTTTTCTACCTTACATACCTTACTTATATCTTTATGAACATTTGTATTTTATTTTTTAAAACAAAAAGGACGTTAGTCTAATTTGCTATAATTTGTTTCTTTCCTTTACTAGATTAATCTCATACAGATTTTTCCTATGTCCGTAGGGAATATACAAAAACATCATCCGCTAGATCACAAAGAAGACCTAACTCTTAATTACAAGGAACCGTACAGGGTATATTTTCTGGACTGGGAGGGATTCAAACAAACTTAAAGATCCAAGTGTTTATCATTTTAAAAAACACACCAACACTCAGCCCTGCTTTTGGCTTCAAGGATAGAAAAAGTCAGGGGGGAAGGGCAGCTGGAATGCCGGTGACACATAATTGGGGCCATGCGCAAACCTTGTGTGACGTTGCTGAGGCCCCTCGAGAAAACCGGCCACTTGTTTCTAAGCCGCCCTAAGGGGAGTTGCCTCTGAGCCTCCGGGGCAGTGGTGGGCCCGCTCACCCTAAGATCTCACTGCCACCATGAGCAGTAAGGAATGTTTCAGGTGTGGACGCTCTGGCCACTGGGCCAGGGGATGCCCTAGAGTAGGAGGGAGTCGAGGGCGCGGAGCTAGAGGCCGTGGCAGAGGTTCTCCGTGCAGTTCCACCAACCTACCTGACATCTGTTACCGCTGTGGTAAGTCTGGTCATCATGCTAAGAATTGTGACCTTCTCGAGGACATCTGCTACAACTGTGGGAGAAGTGGCCACATTGCTAAAGACTGTATTGAGCCTAAAAGAGAGAGAGAGCAGTGCTGTTACACTTGCGGCCGACCAGGCCATCTGGCTCGTGATTGTGACCGTCAGGAAGAGCAGAAGTGCTACTCTTGTGGTGAATATGGCCACATTCAGAAAGACTGCACCCAAGTTAAGTGTTACCGTTGTGGCGAGACAGGCCACGTGGCCATCAACTGCAGCAAAACGAGTGAAGTCAACTGTTACCGCTGTGGCGAGTCGGGACATCTGGCCCGGGAATGCCCCATTGAGGCCACCGCTTAATATTTCCCCTTTGTCTTCCCCCTCTTCCGTTTACTGATTGATAATTGTATTATTTTCTCTGAAACCTCTTCACTGACCAAAAGTTGATAAATGGAGGCTAATCCCAGGTCAGTGAGCTTTAATTACCACGTTGAAGGAGGAAACGGCTGGAAAAATCTCAAAAAAAGTTGTTCACTTTTAGATGTCTTATACTGTAATGTGTTTCCGCGCCACTGGTGAACCTGATTATTGGACAGTCATACTAGGCATTAGGCAACTTCTAGGGTCTTCATACTTTGATTTAACATGTAACAAACTGCTACTGTGTGCCAGCCACTATGGAGGAATTGGGGATATATCAGTGAACAAATCAGATCAAGTTTGGGAACATAGGCCTAGAATCTATTAACAAATAATATAGAGTGTCAGTGGAGATAAATTGCTACAGAGAAAAAAAACACCAGGTAGAAGGATATAATGTGCTGGGGAGGGGACATGTGTTTCTGTCTTAGATGCACAAGGCACCCTGAGGAAATGACATTTCTTCAGAGATTCATTGATAAATAAAGCTGATTCTAAAAATGTCTATGACCTTGCCAAAGTAATTTTAACTTTACTATATATTGATTGCTTTGAATTATCTGATTTCATTAGCTTTTAAATAATGTTGAAAGATATCTCTATCTGGCCCTACATAGAGTATACACTTTAATGAAAATAAACCAGAAAATGTGTATAATATATGTAAGTAGTTTTGAAAGAGAGAGAGAGCAATGAGAAATGAAAAAAAAACCTTAACAGCAAGTGGTTGACATAAACATATTTATGACAAAGTTTGGACTTACATATTTTTCAAATCTAAGAAAACAAATATAAACATTGACATTAAACATTGATTGGGACTTTGACGATTAAAAAATACCCATTTGCATAGATAGGAAAATTATATTTATATTTAGGAGTTTCTGAAAAGTGTGTTGTCACAGATATAAAAATGTTTCAAATGCTGGAATCTATTCTTAAAAAAATCAAATCTGAGAGATGCCTGGGTGGTTCAGTGGTTAAGCGTCTGCCTTCAGCCCAGGGTGTAATCCTGGAGTCCCGGGATCCAGTCCCGCATCGGGCTCCCTGCGTGGAGCCGCTTCTCTCTGTGTGTCTGTCATGAATAAATAAAATCTTTAAAAAAATCAAATCTGAAAAACAATTGAGAATCTATAACGTAGAAAAGGTACTTTTAAATTCTAAATAAAACCTGGGATGGGGAAGTAACTATAATTGAAGTTGTAATGGAAAAATTATTTGTAAAATAATAACTTCATGTCATGCCTAGGATATGATAGAATTTATATTAGAAAAGATAGTGTACAGGGTACAATTTTTGGTCTATAAACTCATGAGGTCAAGGAAATTTAACTGATTTTATAACTGAAGCCAATTTCTTTTATGAATCTCCATAAAACTTCATGTGTAATCTTTCATTCCCATCTAAAAGATCCCTTCAATGCAGCTGAGTTTCAACTTCTGTGACTGTATTGGGTTCCTAGAAATTGATTCCATCTTTGTGTGCTGTTGCAACAAGATAAACTCCGGCACACTCACACTCTCAGCCCCTAAGTGAGGCAATCCTCCATTCAATCTTCCAAGACGCAACATGAAACCCCTACATCACTCTGAGCCAAACAATTCTCCAGTCTTATCACTGAGACTCATGCTGAGCTCTAGGAAAGGAGAAACACAGATCTCTGCATTTGAATCCCCCCAAACAATCTGGAGTTTCATTTCCCATGTCCTCAGGAGATTGGCCCAGAGTTGGAGGGGGAAAATACACTATGTTGCTTTTAAAGAACACATTTAACATTGAAGTCTTCTTTACATTCCTTCTGGGCATTTTTTTCTATTTTAGGAGGAAAGGAAGCCTTACTTTGACTCATTAGTATCCCGGTGTCAGAAGTTACAAAATGGTAGCCCTTTTACTAAATCAGATCCATACTATGTTTAGTCTGACCTACATGTTGTTTAACAATATTCATGAATTAGATGCCAACATTTAAAAATTGCAACATTTTCTGTAGAAATTCTCATTTTTGATCTCTCTAGAACATAAAGATCAGGAAGCAATAGTCACCCATTTCTGGGTGGAAGCTTTCAGCTGAAGGTGAGTAGCATTTTCTCCCTATAGGCAGGTCACATGTCCCCATCCACTCTTCCCCATAATCTTGCA
The DNA here is from genome assembly GCF_018345385.1 of Vulpes lagopus. Classification (NCBI taxonomy): domain Eukaryota; kingdom Metazoa; phylum Chordata; class Mammalia; order Carnivora; family Canidae; genus Vulpes; species Vulpes lagopus. Next base: position 57,441,364 of record NC_054848.1, read on the forward strand.
AAAACCCAACAAGCAGTTCCTTTCTCATTAACTTTATCTGCCAGGCTCCTCTAGTTGCTTAAGTCTATAACCTTTGCTGTATGCTTGGGGATCAGTGTAAACAACATTCACCACAGAAGTTCAGTTAAAGCTGTTTATATTCTCATATTTGTAGATACAAACTGGAAAGCACATTATCTTAATAGAGGCCAAAAAAATTTTAATCAAATTCAAGTTCCTTTCTAATTTAAAAACAAAATAACAGAACATCTCTGTAACTTAAAATAAGGGGGCACCTCAGTGAGTTGAGCGTCTGCCTTTGGCTCAGGTCATGATCCCAGGGTGCTGGAATCAAGTTCCGCATCAGGCTCCCTGCAGGGAGCCTATGTCTCCCTCTGCCTATGTCTCTGCCTCTCTCTGTGTCTCTCATTAAATAAATAAATAAATAAATAAATAAATAAATAAATAAATAAATCTTAAAATAGGGCTAATGGGGCTTCTTCTTCCAAGAAGATTGAATAGATGCACTTTTACCTATTCCCATTCAGTGCAATAGAAACCTCAAACATTATAAAACAAACATGAGAAGACTCTGAAAGATAGAAAAAGATGGGTAAAGGCCTTTGGATCAAAGGAACTACATTGCAGTGAGTTCCCTGTTTTCTTTTCTTTTCTTTTCTTTTTTTTTCTTTTTGCCTCATATATCCTGAACTTGAAGCTGAAGAAATTTTAACAGGCACAGAAATAAAAAGGCCCAACAAAAGCCTGCTTTCACTAGCCAAAGGGCCAGGAGAGAGGCAGCCTAGAAAGATAGAAAACTTTTATACAATAATTGCTTTACTTCAGCCGAACATCACAAGTAAAACTATGGCCCCAACCCCCACCAGCGAAAGCCTAATGGGGAGCCTAGGCTTACCCTGATAATGCTGCAACAAAGTGCCCCAGCACCTCAGTTGGAGTGCTGTGCAGAGAAAGCCCATCAGTAATGAAGTGGCTTTTTGAAAAGATTTTAAAAATTGATAAAAGCTCCAGCAAAACTAACCAAGAAAAAAAAGAGGAGAGATAAATTATCAGTATTGGGCATGAAATAGGGGATATCACTACCAAGCCTGCAGACATCAAAGGAATAATAAAGGATTATGATAAGAAACTATACACACATAAATTGTACAACTTAGATGAAATGGACCAATTCTTTGAAAAAAACAAGCTATCACAACTCACCCAATATAAAATGGGTAATGTGACTAGCTCTTCAGCTATTAAGGAAATTGAATTAGTAAATAAATATTCCCCCTCAAAAAAATCTCCAGGCACATATGATGTCACTGTAAAATTCTATCAAATTTTTGAGAAAGAATTCATACCAATTCACACCAATAAAAAGCCTCAAGAGAAGTCCATTTTCACTAGCCAAAGGTCCAGGGGAAGACAGCCTGGGAATATAGTAAATAGAAGAGCAAGGAACATTTCCCAATACATTTTATAAAACTAGAATTACCTTAATAAAAAATTAGACAATGACAGAACAAAAAACAAAACCACAGATCAATATCTCTTATGAATATAATGCAAAAACCCTTGACAAAATATTAGCAAATAAAATTCAGCAATATATCAAACGAATTACATATCATACCCAAATGAGATTTTTTCCCAAGGACACAAGATTGGTTCAGGACTCAAAAATCCATAAATATAAGCCAATGTATAAATAAACTAAAGAAAAAACCACATACTCATGTAAATTAATGCAGGAAAGGCACTTGATAAAATCCAATATTCATTCATGATATAAGCTCTCAGAAAAATAGGAATATAGGGGAACTTCCTCAACATGATAAAGAACATCTACAAAACAACTACAGTTAACATATTTAATAGTGAAAGACAGAATGCTTTTTTTTGGAGATCAAGAAAAAGGCAAGGATATCAACTCTCACGACTCTTATTCAACATAGTGAGGGTAGTTCAAGTTACTGCAATAAGGTAATAGTGGGAAATGGAAGGCATACAAATTGGAGAGAAACAACTAAAATTCTTCCTGTTGGCAGGTGACATGCTTGTCTATGTAGAAAATCCCAAGTAATCTCCAAAAGACCCTTCCTAGAACTAATAATTTCAACAAAGTTGCAAGATAGAAGAAAAACACAAAAATCTATTGTATTTCCATATACTAGCAACAAATACTGCAACTAAAAAAAGGAATACTAGTTTTAATCACTCAAAAGAGAGAAATATCTGTCAATTTAATAAACATGTACAATAATTGTATGCTGAAAAAAAAAACAATTGTATGCTGAAAGGTACAAATGCTGATGAAAGAAATCAAAGGCCTAAATAAATGGAGAAACAAGTTGATGCAAATCCTATAGAAATCTCAGCAAGATTTTTTTTGTATATATAGATTATTCACTTACAGGCAAAGGGAAAGGAAATAGAATAGCTAAAACAATTTTGAAAAACAAGAATAAAGTGGGAGGAATTGGTCTATCCAGTTTCAAGACTTATTTAATTGCCATAGTAATCAAAACTGAGTGGTATAGGTGGAGAAATAGATATGTGTAGATCAATGTAATAGAATAGAAAACACAGAAGTCGATTCTTATAAATATGCCCAACTGAACTGTGATAAAGGTGTAGAATCAGGGGATACCTGGGTGGCTCAGTGGTTTAGCGCCTGTCTTTGGCCCAGGGCATAATCCTGGAGTCCCAGGATCGAGTCCCACATTGGGCTCCTTGCATGGAGCCTGCTTCTCCCTCTTCCTGTGTCTCTGCCTCTCTCTCTGTGTGTGTGTTTCTCATGAACAAATAAATAAAATCTTTTAAAAAGGTGTAGAATCAGTTTAATGGAGTAAAGAAAAAGGAATCTTACACAAAAATCAATTAAAAGCAACCACACACTCAATTGTAAAATGTAAACTATAAAACTTTTAGGAAAAAAAAAAGTTTTTGGGATCTATGGGTAAGTAATGAGTTCCTAAGCATAACAACAAAAACACAACCAAAGGAAAAATTGATAAATTGGACATGAAATTTTGAAGCTTTTGCTCTGAAATACCCAACAGACAGAATGAAAAGACAAGCTGCAGAATTGTAGAAAATATTTATAAACCACATATCCAAGAAAGGACTAGTATTTAGAATATATAAAACAACTCTTAAAACTCAACAGTTGCAAATTTGAACAACCCAGTTACAAAATGGGTAAAACACATGAAGAGACTTCTCACTAAAGAAAATATACAGATGTCAAATAAAGAAACATTAAGATATTCAATATCATTATCCACTAGGGAAATGCAAGCTAAAACCACAGTAAGATATCACAACATACTTATCAGGATTGCTAAAATAAAAAAAAAATAGTGGCAACATCAAATGTTGGCAAGAATGTAGAGAAATTGAATTATTTATACGTTGCTGGTAGGAATATAAAATGGTACAGCCACTCTTGAAAATAGTTCGGCAGCTTCTTTAAAAAGTACACATGCAACCACCATACAACCTAGCAATTGTACTCTTGGGCATGTAACCAGAATAATGAATACTTCACGTAAAAAAACCTGTACACAAATGCTTATAGCAGCTTTATTTGCCAATAAATGGAAACAATGCAGCTGCCCTTCAATGAGTGTATGGTCAAATTGTAGTATAGCCATAATGCATTATTACTCAAAATAAGAAAGAATAAACTATCAATTCATAAAAAAATGTAGACGAATCTCCAGAGAAATAATATTGACTGAAAAAAGGCCAATTCCCAAAGATCATATACTGTATGATGCTGTTTATGTAACATTTGGGAAATCATACAGTTAGAGAAATGGATAACAAATTAGTGATCATCGAGGATTAAGTAGGGAGTGAGAGTGAGAAGAAAGTGGGTGTGGCTATAGAAGCATAACATAAGGGATGCAAATGGTGATGGAAATGTCTGAGTTTTGACTGTATCAATGCCACTTTTCTAGTTGTGATATTGCACTATTTTTTTATGTAACCATTGGGGAAAACTGGGTACATGCAATATTTATGTATTACTTCTAACAACTATATGTAAATCTATGATTGTCCTAAAATGAAAAGTTTAATTTTAAAAAATAGAGCTTCACAATGGAAAAACCTGACAAACACTACCTAAAACAGGTGATCAATTTCAACATGCACAGTCACAAATAATGTTGATAGTAGGTACTCATTTTTAATTAAGTTTTTTATTTTAATTCTAGTATAATTAACATACAGTGTATAGTAGTTTCAGGTGTACAATATAGTGATTCAGCAATTCTGTACATTACTCAGGGCTCATAAAAATAAGTATATTCTTTAGTTCCCATTACCTATTTCATCTACCCCCTCACCCATTTCCCTTATGGTAACCATGCTTGTTCTCTAGAGTATGTTTCTTGGTTTGCCTTTCTCTCTTTTATTGTTGCTTCGCTCATTTGTTTTGTCTCTTAAATTTCACATATGAGTGAGATCAGTCTTTCTCTAATTTATTATGCTTAGCATTATACTCTCTAGTTCCACTTATGTCATTGAAAATGGCAAGATTTCATTCCTTTTTATGGCTGAGTAATATTCCATTATATGTATGTATACACCACATCTTCTTTCTCCATTTACTTATTGATGGACACTAGGACTGCTTCCATAATTTGGCTATTATAAATAATACTTCAATAAACATGAGGATATGTGTATCCCCTTGAATTAGTGTTTTTGTATTTTGGGGGTAAATACCCAGTGCTATGATTACTGGTTTGTAGAGTAGTTGTATTTTAAAGCTCTTTGAGGAATCTCCATATTGTTTTCCAGAGTGACTTTACCAGTTTGCATTCCCACCAACAGTGAATAAGGGTTCCTTTTTTTCTCCACATCCTTGCCAAAACTTCTTATTTTTTTGTGTTTTTGATTTTAGCCATTCTGACAGGTGTAAGGTGATATCTCATTGTAGTTTTTGATTTGCAGTTCCGTGATGATGAGTGATATTGAAGTATGTACCCTTTTAAAAATATTTTATTTATTCATGAGAGATACATAAAGAGAGAGGCAGAGACACAGGCAGAGGGAGAAGCAGGCTCCCCTCAATGTGGGACTTGATCCCGAACCCCAGGATCACACCCTGGACTGAAGGCAGGTACTTAACCGCTGAGCCATCCAGGCATCCCTGTACCCTTTATATAATATGATTAAAACAACACTGTAGCTTGCCATCTTTCTCCTACAAACATGTAACCCTAGTCTAATCTTGAGAAAAACAACAGATAAATTCTGAAAGGATTCCTACAAAATATATGACCTGTACTCCCCCAAACTGTCAAAGTCATCAAAAATGAGGGAAGTGTCAAAATGATCACAGTCAAGATGAATCTAAGGAGACATGACAAGTAAATATAATGAGATATCCTGTATAGAATCTTGGAAGAGAAAAAGGACATTAGTTTAAAAGTAAGGGAATCTGAATGAATTATGGATGTTAGCTAATAATTAAGTATCAATATTGGTTCATTAATTATAACAAATGTACCATACTGATAAAAACTGTTAATAATAGGGGAAACTGGGTGCAAGGTATATGGTGACTCCCTATACTATATTCCCCCTTTTTTGTAAGTCTAACACTTCTAAAAATTAAAGTGTATTAAATATTAGGGCTCTTGGGTGAGAGGATTCTCGGAAGATGGTTGGGTAGGAAGCATCAGGAATCTGTCTTCCCTCCTAGACAACTGCACTGGCAGAAACTGTCTGATGTAACTATTTTGGAATTCTGGAGTGTATTGAAAGATCAAAACTTCCAGGGGAAGGCTTGGATAGCAAATTGAAGTTAATTTTGGTCAATTTCAGCTCTTAAAATGGTAGCAGCCACTCATTTCCCATCCCCAGCCAAAGGCAGGCAGCTATGCATTTGTCCCTGGAGCAGTTTACACACAGCTTGCAGGAGCCATGGTAGGCAAAAAAGACCATGTTCTCCAACTATCAAGGATCTGCCTTCTGATCATCAACTGTTGGTTTGAATCATAGAGATACAGACAAAAAAGCAGTGGCCACTGTTGTTGCATCTCCCTGTATTGTTACAAATCCCATCCTCTTTGGCTGAAGTGACTCTCAGTGGATTTAAAGGGCTGGTACCTTTTCCCCTCCTCTCCCCTTTGATTCCTCATTTTTCCCCTTTAGAGAGCCAGATATTAGAGATCAGGAAATGTAAAAACAACTTTATGTATGGGGAAATTAGAAAGTGAGCATGCATGCCCACAGAAAGGCTCAAAAAAGACATGAGAAGATCTTAAGTTCCTACCACAGGCTGAAACTCAGCATAGAGACAGCCTAAAACAATTATAGCAAAAGACAGCAAAACCTGTGGAAGAGGGAGAATCTGATTTTTGGAATTACTTCATTATTAGATTCAAATGTCTAGTTTTCAACAACAAAAAATCACAAGCCATATAAAGAAAAGAAGTATTCAAAGGGAAAAAAATCAACAAAAATTGTCCCTGAAAAACACTCGATGTCAAATCTACTAGAAAAATATTTTAAGCAACAGTCTTAAAGATGTTCAGTTAATCAAAGGAAGATGTGGAGAAAGTCATAAAAATAATGAATAGCAAAATGGAAGTATCAATAAGGAGACAGAAAATCTAAAAAGGGGGGATCCCTGGGTGGTTCAGTGGTTTAGCACCTGCCTTTGGCCCAGGGTGTGATCCTGGAGTCCTGGGATCTAGTCCCACATCAGGCTCCCTGCATGGAGCCTGCTTCTCCCTCTGCTTGTGTCTCTGCCCCCTTCTCTCTGTGTGTGTGTCTCTCATGAATAAATAAATAGAATCTTAAAAAAAGAAAAAATCTAAAAAGAAACCAAAAAAGAAATTCTGGAGCTGAAAAGCACAATAACTAAAATTTAAAAATCACCAGAAGGACTCAAAGGCAGATTTGAACAGACATAAAAAATAATCAGTAAACTTCAAGATGGGGCAATGGAAGGTATTGAGTTTGATTAACAGAAATAAAAAGAATAATGAAAAGTGAACATGAGCTTAAGGGACCTGGGAGATGCCATTAAGAAGCTTTTTTACACATTGTGGGAATTTCAGAGGGAGAAGAGAGAAGAAAGGAGCAGAGAGATTATTTGAAGAAATAATGGCTGGAGATATCCCAAATTTGATGAAAGATATGAATACAAACATCCAAGATGCTCAAAGAATTCTAAGTAAGATGAACTCAAAGGGATCAAACTTACAAATGCCAAAGGAAAAGAGAATATTGAAAGCAGCAAGAGAGAAGCAACTCATCACATACAAGGGAATCTTCAATACATATTATCAGCAGGTTTCTCATCAAAAACTTTGGAGATCAGAGGTGGAATCCTGATACATTCAAAGAAAAGTCCCAGGAAGCAAGGATTCTATATTCAGTAAAATTGTCCTTCAAAAGTGAGGGAGAAATTAAGACATTCCCAGATAAACAAAAGCTGAGTTTTTTAAAAAAGAATTTATGTATTTATTCATGAGAGACACACACAGAGAGAGAGAAGCAGAGACACAGGCAGAGGGAGAAGCAGGCTCCATGCAGGAAGCCTGATGTGGGACTGGATCCCAGGACTCCAGGACCACGCCCTGAGCCAAAGGCAGACGCTCAACCGCTGAGCCACCCAGGCATCCCTAAAGATTTTAATAATAGGCAATTATAAGAGGTACTATTATTATAATTTTGATTTTTAACTCCAAAATTTTTTCTACATGATTTAAGAAGCTAACACATTTTAAAAGATTGTTAGTTTGTGTTTTGTGACACACAGTGTATAAAGATAATTTTGTCACATTGACAACTGAAAGAGGTGGAGATAGAGTTGTGAAGGAACAGAATTTTTGTATGTTATCAAAGTTAAGCAGTTATTTTTTTTAAAGATTGTATTTATTTATTCATGATAGAGATAGATAGAGAGAGAGAGAGAGAGGCAGAGACACAGGCAGAGAGAGACGCAGGCTCCATGCCAGGAGCCCGATGCGGGACTCGATCCTGGGACTCCAGGATCGCGCCCTGGGCCAAAGGCAGGCGCCAAACCGCTGAGCCACCCAGGGATCCCCAAGTTAAGTAGTTATATATTAAAATTAGGATACTGAATGTAACCCTTGGTAACCGCAAATTAAATAGCTACAGACAATACATAAAAGGAAATGAGGAAGGAAATTAAACATTTCACTACAAAAATCAACTAAACACAAAATGATACAGTAATGCATGCGACGAGGGACAAAAGCTATAAGATATATAGAAAACAGATTGTAAAATGACAGAAGTCCCTCATTATCAGTAATTACCTTAAGTGTAAATGGTTAAACTCTGTCAAAAGGAAAGAATGGATAAAAACACACGAGCCAACTATATACTGTCTACAAGAGATTAATTTTTAAATTAATTAATTAATTAAAAGTTTTTATTTTAATTTCACTCAGTTAACAAACAGTGTTATATTAGTTTCATGTGATTCAACAATTCTATACATGACTCAGTGCTCATCAGAACAAGTGGACTTCTTAATCCCCATCACCTGTTTAACCCATTCTGCTACTCTCCTCCCCTCTGGTAACCATCAGTTTGTTCTTACAAGAGACTCATTTTAGATATAAAGATACAAATACATTGGAAGTGAAAGCATGGAAAAAGGTATTCCATGCAAATTATAACCAAAAGAGATCAGGGATGACCATACTAATATCAGCCAAAATAGACTTAATTTATTTTTATTTTTAAAAACCGTTTTTACAAATATTTTATTTATTTATTTATTTATTTATTTATTTATTTATTTACTTACTTACTTACTTACTTACTTTTATTTGAGAGAGAGAGAGAAAGCACAAGCAGGGACGGGGCAGAGGGAGAAGCAGACTTCCTGCTGAGCAGGGAGCCTGACATGGGGCTTGATTCCAGGACCCTGAGATCATGACCTGAGCCAAAGACAGCTGCCTAACTGACTGAGACATCCAGGCGCCCCCAAAATAGACTTTAAATCAAGAAACTTTACAGGAGACAAAAATATAATTATATATTAATAAAAGATTCAGTACAGTTAAATCTTATTGACTAAGGTATGAAGAAATGAAGATAGAGAAATGAGTCACTGCCAGAGAAGCTGCCCAAAATTCAGAGAAATGCCCTGGCATCTTTCTTCCTCCCAACCATGGAGACTTTTCTCCAAGAGGCTGAGAGCAGGAAAAATAGAATAGTTTTGAGGGCAAACACAGCCAGGAGCAGCACAGACTTCAAAAAGCTGCACCCCAGGGACGAGAGTGAACAAGAAGTAACATATCCCCTTTCATTACAGCTTATTAGACCACTGCTCCATTTTAAATACAGATGACTCTAAGCCACTATATTCATAACAGAGTACAAGTTAGACTATCTGGAACTATGTTGGAAGAATTAATGTCATGATTGATAAGATGACTGGCACAGCATCATATTTCCCCCCACTTTTTCTTCTTACCATATATTTGTAGAGCCATGTATTTTGTTGTGCTTTAGATATTCATAAAAAAACTTTTCTAGGGTTTTTAAAAAATTGTGATAAAAAGCGTTAACATAAATTTTACCATCTTAATCACTTTTAAGTGTATAGTTCAGTAGTGTTAAGTATATTCACAGAGATTGAAAGAATGGATAAAAACACACAATCCAGTCAGAAGTTTTTCATCTTACAAAACTAAAATTCCACACCCACTAAACAAGAACTCTCAAAAATAAAATAAAATAAAAAATAAACAATAACTCTCTATTTCCCCCCAATCCTCAGTCCCTGGTAACCACCATTTTTACTTTCTGTTTCTATGAATTCCTCACGGATTTTATACATACACATGCATACACACACACAAACATGAACAGAGAGACATTAAATAAAATATGACAAGATGTTAACATTTGTTGAATTCACATAGCGGTATACAGAGTACACTGCATTCTTCTTTTAGCTTTTCTGTGTTTGAATTTTTTCGTAATAAAAATGTGAATAAAAAGTAAATGATTTGGCATGACAAAAATAGTAGTGATAAGATAAAAATGGACATCTCCAGTGAAACAAAAACTGAAAGATTTTGCCACTAGAACAGTGGAACTAAAGGAAGTTCTAAAGAATGTTCTTCAAGAAGAGAAAAATGATATCAGATACTAGATCAGATATAATGAATTGATGAAGAGCAGTGAAAACTGTGTGTACTTTGTGAAAATAATAATGTCATTGACACTAGAGATGAAGGTGATATATTATTTGAGGGTAGCAGTGATTCAGTTTTTAATTCAGTGAATGCCTAAAATTAAGAAAGTTCTCTACATACACTGGTGATAAAACATCTTGCCCTAGAGGTAGTGATTTCCTGGGCTTTGAGGATAAAGACAAAAAGTTTTCAAAGATAAAATAAAGATAAAAATCTAGTATGGCAGCTCCTCAAAAAATTAAAAATAATATTAGCATATGACTCAGCAATTCCACTTTTGGGGATATATCCAAAATAATTGAAAGTAGGGTTCTGAAGAAATATTTGTATGTAGCATATATAATTCACAGTAGTATTGTTCACAGTAGCTAAGAGGTGGAAGCAACCAAAGTGCCCATCAACGAGGAATAAATAAACAAAATGTGGCATATACATACAATGGAATATTATTCAGCCTTAACAAGGAAGGAAATTCTGACATGTACCATGAGATGGATGGACCCTGAAGATATTATGCTAAGCGAAATAACCCAGACACATAAGGGCAAATTTTACATGGTTCAACAAAATGAAAAGGCAACCTACAAAATGGGAAAAAATATTTGCACACTTTGTATCTGATAAAGGGTTAATATCCAAAATATATAAAACATTTATACAATGAATTAAATAGCAAAAAATAATCGATTAAAAATGGACAAAGGACTTGAATATCTTTCCAAAGATATACAAATGGCTAACAGGTTATATGAAATATTGCTCAATATCACTAAACATCATGGAAATGTAAATCAAAATCACAGAAATATTATCTGACAGAATTGTTAATATAAAAAAGAAAAAAGATATCAAGTATTGTCAAGGATGTGGAGAAAATAGAACCCCTGTACACTGGTAGAAATGTAAATTGATAGTCATTTTTTTTCAAAAAAATTTAAAGTATAATTACATTGTGATACAGCAATCCCACTTTTGGGTGTATATCCAAAGGAAATGAAAACAGGATTTCAAAGAGATATCTGCACCCCCATGTTGACTAAAGCATCATTCACAGTAGCCAAGACATGGAAACAAAGTGTTGTATGGATGAGGAAAATGAGGGTCACGGAGATGAAAATACAGCATAAAGAATACAGTTAATGATATTATAATGACATTGTATATGACAGATGTTGACTACACTTATTGTGCAGCATTAAGTAGCATATAGACTTGCTAAATTAATGTTCTACACCTGAAACTAATATAATATTGCATCTCCATTATACTTTAATAAAAAAAAGAAAATGTGAATATTATTTGGTCGTGAAAAAGAAGGAAATTCTGTTATTTGCATCAACATAGATGAAACTGGAGAGCATTATAAAGCGAAGAAAGCTGGAAAGAGAAAGACAAATACTGTGTGGTGTCATCTATATGTGGAATCTTAAAAAAAAGTAAACTCACAGAAGCAAATAGTACAATGATGGTTACCAGTAGCTGAGTGGTGGGGCATATATGGGGAGATATCGGTGAAAGGATACAAACATTCAATTATAAAATGAATAAGTTCTGAGGATCTAATGTGCAACTTAGTGGCTGTAGTTATAACATTGTATTGTGTTCTTGAAACTTGCTAATAGATCTTGAGCATGCTAACCAAAAATAAATAAATAAATAAAAAGGCGATTGTGAGGTTATTTGTTAATTAACTTGATTGTCGTAATCATTTTACAATGCATATGCACATTAAATCATCAAGTTGTACACATTAAATATATATGTAATTTGGGGCACTTGGGTGGCTCAGTGGTTGAGCTCTGCCTTTAGCTCAGATCGTGATCCTGAGGTCTTGGGATCAAGTCCCTCATCAGGCTCCACACAGGGAATCTGCTTCTCCCTCTGCCTGTGTCTCTGCCTCTCTCTCTCTGCGTCTCTCATGAATAAATACATAAATAAAATCTTTAAAAAAAATAAGGGGATTCCCGGGTGGCTCAGCGGCTTAGCACCTGCCTTCGGCCTAGGGCGTCATCCTGGAGACCCGGGATCATCGAGTCCCACGTCAGGCTCCCTGCATGGAGCCTGCTTCTCCCTCTGCCTGTGTCTCTCCCTCTCTCTCTCTGTCTCTCGTGAATAAATAAATAAAATTTTAAAAAATAAATAAATAATAAATAAATATATGTAATTTTACATGTTCATTATACCTTAATAAAGCTGGAAAAATGGTTGAGATGGTAAATATTATATGAATTAAGAATTAATTCTTTAATTAATTAAGAATAAACAGTAGTGAAAGTAATACTTCTAGTTGTATTTCTAGTGTGGGTAAATGAACGTTGATTTGTTATTATTATTACTGTATATGTTAAAAATATGTCCTGTTAGAGCAGAGCATCTATGTATATTTCATGATAATAATTTTCAGAAAATAATTTATAAAGACGTCAATTTTTCTTAATTGACAATTTAACAGGTCCTAACAAATATACTTACATGGATTCTTTATTTGATTGGTTTTTGAACTAGACAACCTGATCCCTTAAATCATGTGGAAAAATATACATGTAAAAAGATGCAAGAAAGGAACAGAGAAAATCTCTCCAGGACCAATGGCAAAAAAAGTGATAAAATGGCAGTAAATACATATGCATAAATAATTAAGCTGAATGTAAATGGACTAAACACTCTAATCAAAAGACATGGGGCATCAGAATGGATTAAAAAAATAAGACCCATCTATATACTGCCTACAAGACACTCATTTTAGACCTAGGGTACCTGCCAATTGAAAGTGAAGGGATGGGACGCCTGGATGACTCAGTGGTTGAGCATCTGCCTTTGGCTCAGGTCCTGATCCCAGCATCCGGTATTGAGTCCCATATCAGGCTCCTTGTGGGGAGCCAGCTTCTCCCTCTGCCTATGTCTCTGCCTCTCTCTCTCTCTCTGTGTCTCTCATGAATAAATAAATAAAATCTTTAAAAAATGAAAGTGAAGAGATGGATAAATATTTATCACATAAATGGATATCAAAAGAAAGCTGGGGTAGCAATACTTACACCAGAGAAACTAAACTTTAAAACAAAGACTATAACAAGAGATGAAGAAAGGCATTATATCATAATAAAGGAGACAATCCAACAAGAAATACTAACAATTACAAACCTATATGCACCCTACATGGGAGCACTCAAATATATAAAACAGTTAATTACAAATATAAAGGAACTCATTCATAATAATACCATAATAGTAGGACTTTAATACCTCACTTACATCAATGGACAGATGATCTACTAAACAGAAAATCAACTAGGAAACCATGGCTTTGAGTGACATACTGGACCAGATGGACTTAAAAGATATATACAGAACATTTCTTCTTTAAAAAAGATTTTATTTATTTATTCATGAGAGACACACACACACACAGAAGCAGAGACACAGGCAGAGGGGGAAGCAGGCTCCATGCAGGAAGCCTGATGTGGGACTTGATCCCGGGTCTCTAGGATCAGGCCCTGGGCTGAAGGCGGCACTAAACTGCGGAGCCACCCGGTTTGCCCTATATAGAACATTTCATTCTAAAACAGCAGAATACACATTCTTTTCAAGTGCACATGGGACATTCTCCAGAATAGATCACATACTAGGTCACAAATCAGGCCTCAACAAATATAAAAGATTGAAATCATACCATGCATCTTTTCTGACCATAAGGCTATGAAACTAGAAATAAACCACAAGAAAATATTTAGAAAAACACAAATACAGGGATGCCTGGGTGGCTTAGTTTGGGTAAGCATCTGTCTCCAGCTCAGGTCATGATCCTAGGGTCCTGGGCTCAAGTGTTGGGCTCAGCTCCCTTCTTTGCAGGGAGCCTGCTTCTCCCTCTGCCTCTGTCATTGCCTCTGCTGTGCTCTCTTAATGTCTCTCTCTCTCTCTCTCAAATAAATAAAATAATTTTAAAAAAGAAAAAACACAAATACATGGAGGTTAAATAACATGCTACTAAAGAATGAATGGGTCAACTGGGAAATCAAAGAAGAAATTAAAAAAAAAAACATGTGGAAATAAATGAAACTGAAAACACAATGGTCTAAAACCTTTGGGAGGCAGCAAAAGCAATCCTAAGAGGGAAGTATGGCAATACAGACATACCTTAAGAAGGAAGAAAAATCTCAAATAAACAGCCTAACTACACCTCAAGGAGCTGGAAAAAGAACAACGGATAAAGCTAAAGCCAGCAGAAGGAAGGAAATAATAAAGATAAGAGCAGAAATAGATGACATAGAAACTAAAACAAAAACAATAGAACACATCAATGAGGGACACCTGGATGGCTCAGTGGTTGAGCATCTGCCTTTGGCTCAGGGCGTGATCCCAGGATCTGGGATTGAGTCCCACATTGGGCTCGTTGTGGGGAGCCTGATTCTTCCTCTGCCTATGTCTCTGCCTCTCTCTCTCTCTGTCTCTCATAAATAAATAAATAAATAAATAAATAAATAAATAAATAAACAAACAAATAAATAAATAATCTAAAAAAAGAGAACACATCAATGAAACCAGGAGCTGGTTAGTTGAAAAACTTAGTAAAATTGATAAGCCCATAGCCAGACTTATCAAAAAGAATAGAGAAAGGCCCTAAATAAATAAAATCAGTAATGAGAGAGGAGAAATAACAACCAACACCACAGAAATACAAACAACTATAGAAGAATATTACGAAAAACCATATGCCAACAAATTGGGCAACCTGGAAGAAATGGATAAATTCTTAGAAACATATAAACTATCAAAATTAAAATAGGAAGAAATAGAAAATTTGAATTGACCAATAACAACCAAAGAAATTGAGTCAGTAATCAAAAATCTCGCAACAAAGTCCAGGGCCAGAAGTCTTCATAGGGGAATTCCACCAAATATTTATTTATTTTTTTTCCACCAAATATTTAAAGAAGAGTTAATACCTATTCTTCTCAAACTATATTGAAAAATAGAAATGGAAGGAAAACTTCCAAATTTGTTCTATGATGTCAGCACTACCTTGATACCAAAACCATATAAAGACTCCACTAAGAAATAGAACTCATTCAGTTCCCTCTCCTTCCCTTATGATCCCTTGCATTATTCCTCCTTATATTCCACATATGAGTAAAACCATATAATTGTCTTTCTTTGACTGACTTATTTCACTTAGCATTATACCCTTCAGTTTCATTCACGTTGATGTAAATGGGGGAAAATCAGAGAGGAAGACAAACTGTGAGAGACTTTTAACTCTGGGAAACAAACTGAGGGTTGCTGAAGGGGAGGTTGGCCAGGGGGATGGGGTAACTGGGTGATGGGCATTAAGGAGGGTACATGATGTGATGAGCACTGGGTGTCATATTATATGCTGGCAAATTGAAATTTAATTTAAAAATTAAATAAAAAAGAAAGAGAAGTCCAGGGCAATATCCCTGATGAACATGGATGCAAAAATTCTTAATAAAATACTAGCAAACTTAATCCAACGATACATTAAAAGAATCATTCACCACTATCAAGTGGAATTTATTCCTGGGTTGCAAGGGGGTTCAATAATTGCAAATCTATCAACATGATATGCCACATTTTAATAAAAGAACCACATGATCCATTCAATAGATGCAGAAAAAAGCATTTGACAAAATACAACATCAATTTATAATAAAAACCCTCAACAGAGTTAGAGGGAACATACCTCAACATAATAACGGCCACCCACAGAAAACCCACAGCTAATATCATCCTCAATGGGGAAAGACTGAGAGCTTTTCCTCTATGGTCAGGAACAAGACAGGGATATCCACTCTTAGCACTGTTATTTAACATAGTACTGGAAGGCCTAGCCACCAATCAGACAACAAAAAGAAATAAAAGGAATCCAAATCAGCAAGGAAGAAGTAAAACTGTCACTATTTGCAGAAGACATGATACTCTTTTTTTTAAAAGATTTTATTTATTTATTAGAGAGAGAGAGAGAGAGAGGCAGAGACACAGTCAGAGGGAGAAGCAGGCTCCATGCAGGGAGCCCAACGTGGGACTCAATCCCGGAACTCTGGGATCACACCCTTGGCCAAAGGCAGCGCTAAACCGATGAGCCCTCCAGGCTGCCCAAAATTATATTCTTATACAGAAAACCCAAAAGACTACGCCAAAAAATTGCTAGAACTGATAAATAAATTCAGTAAAGTTGCAGGACACAAAATCAACCTACAGAAATCTGTTGCATTTCTGTAAACAATAATGAAGCAGCAGAAATAAAAATCAAGGAATCAATCCCATTTATAATTGCACCAAAACCCCTAAGATACCTAGGAATAAACATAATCAAAGAGGTAAAAGACCTGTACTCTGAAAACTATAGAATGCAGATGTAAGAAATTGAAGATGACAGAAAGAAATGGAAAGACATTCCATAATCATGGATTGGAAGAGTAAATATGGTAAAAATGTCTATATTACTCTAAGCCATCCACTACACCTAATTGCATTTAATATAATCCCTATCAAAACACCCACAGCATTTTTCACGGAGGTAGAACTAACAATCCTAAAATTTGTATGGAACCATAAAGACTCTGAATATACAAAGGAATCTTGAAAAAGAAAAGCAAAGCTTGAGGCAAAACAATTCCATATTTTAAGTTATATTACAAAGCTGTCATGATCAAAAGAGTATAGTACTGGCAGAAAACTAGACACATACTTCAATGGAACAGAATAGAAAACTCAGATATAAACCCACAACTATATGGTCAATTAATCCTCAACAAAGCAAGAAGGAATATTCAATGGGAAAAAAATCTCTTCAACAAATGGTGTTGGGAAAACTGGGCAGCAACATATAAAAGAATGAAACTGTACCACTTTCCTACATCATACACAAAAATAAATACAAAATGGATTAAAGACCTAAATGTAAGACAGGGAATCATTAAAATCCTAGAGGAGAACACAGGCAGTAACCTTTTTGACATTGGCCATAGCAACTTTTTAGATATGTTTCCTGAGGCAAGGGAAACAAAAGCAAAAATAAACTATTGGGACTTTACCCAAATAAAAATGTTCTGCACAGTGAGGGAAATAATCAACAAAATCAAAAGGCAACCTACAGAATGGGGAACAATATTTGCAAATGACATATCTGATAAAGGGCTAGTCTCCAAAATATATAAAGAACTTAGAAAATGCAACACCCACAAAAATGGATGATCTAATTTAAAAATGGGCAGAAAGCCTGAATAGGCATTTTCCCAAAGAAGACATGAAGGTGGTCAAGAGACACATGAAAATATGCTCAATATCACTTACCATCAGGGAAATAAAAATAAAAAAAAAACCTACCAAGAATTATCACCTCACACCTGTCAGAATGGCCAAAATCAACAACACAAGATACAAATGTCAGTAAAGATGTGGAAAAAAGGGAAACCTTTTGCACTGTTGGTGGGAATGCAAACTGATGTGGCCACTCTGGAACACAATATGTAGTTTTCCCAAAAAGTTAAAAATAGAATTACCCTATAAGCCAGCAAATGCACTACTGGGTATTTACCTAAAGAATACAAAAATACTAATTCAAATGGATACATGTACAATGATGTTTATAGCAGCATTATCCACAATAGCCAAATTACAGGAACAGTCTAAATGTCCATCAACTGCTGAATGGATAAAGAGGTAATATGTATGTATATAAGTGCATTCATACATACATACAATGGAATATTACTGAGCCATTAAAAAGGATGAAATCCTGCCATTTGCAATCATGTGGTTGGAGCTAGAGAGTATTATGCTAACTGAAATAAGTTAGTCAGAGAAACAAATGTCATATGATTCACTCATATTTGGAATTTCAGAAACAAACCAAATGAGCATAAGGAAAAGAAGACAGAGGCAAACCAAGAAACAGACGCTTAACTATAGAGAACAAACTGATGGTTACCAGAAGGAGGTGGGTGGGTTTTAAATAGGTGATGGAGGTTAAGTAGTGCACTTGTGGTGGGCAGTGGGCATTGTATGGAAGTGTTGAATCACTATATTGTACACTTGAAACTTGTACACATGCTAACTAATGAATTTCAATAAAAACTTTTAAAAAAGAAAAAACATGCTTCCTTAAATGAGTAGTTCTTCTTGAATGTTCCTGGAAGGTCAGGATCATACAATGACACTGTTCTAAATTCTATTCAACGATGAATGAAGCTTTATTTCTAGCTCATAGCTTACCTTTTAAAGTTACTCTAATTCTTGTTGATTTTGAGATGTATGTTTGATGATAGTATTGTGGTTATGCTTAAAAAGGAGAATCCTTGCTTTTTAGAAGTACATACCAAAATTTTTACCAGTAAAATTATATGTCTGGAATTTGCTTCAAAATATTCTGAACATTGGAGTGGGGGCAGTGATGATATGAAGGATTAGTGGAGATGTGGAATAAGCAAGATTGGCCATGATGTGATGATTGCTGAAGTTGGGTGATTGGGTTCATTTTGATATTCTGTCTGTGTTTATCTGTGCTTGATGAGTAATCACTGATATCAGAGTTTTCTTTCCCTACCCTGTCAGGATTTCCCCACCCCCTCCTCCAGCAGCCTTATGACTGGGCACATTAGAAACTGCCTCAGGCTAGGTATGGTATACACTAATAACTCATGGAGAATGTATAGAGAATGCAACTAAATATAGTTCTGAAGGTGCTGGTGTAGATAATGAACCAAAATTTTAAAGAGGTTGAAAATGACCCTAATGAATGCAGTACATTCTGTTCAATCCCAAGTCTCCCACTGGAGAGATGCCTACGACTTCTTCTCCCCTCCATAATTCCTTCTACACTTTAGCTCCAAGTTATATGCACTTATGCCATAAATTCCCAATTCTAGTAAGTCTTGAAAGGGAACAGATGTCACTCAGAATGATTGAAAAATGATAGAATCTGGAAATTTCAGAGAAGGTGGACCAAATATTCCAGAAAACTCACAAAAATGACAGCAATGGGATATTATGAAGGTGTAAGTCTACTACATTCTAGAGAGAAGGAGACAAATAACAGCAACATAATTTTGGAAGAAGGAAACAATGAAACTGACTTTGCGTACCTGAGACAGCTGAATCCCAAGTAATGGAGAAAACTTAAAAGTAATCCAATTCACCCTGAGAAACCCCCAAAAGGGTCAGGAATTGGCAGCACTGGTATTCCTGAGTATGAGAATGAAGATGATGATAAAAAGCAATGGTTGACTGTCTAAATTTTATCTAAAATTAATTAAATTTCTGGATTCCCACCCCACTGAGCACAGCCAGTCAACTTCCTTTCTTCCAACTTGGCTAAAGATTGGAGATTCATTTTTCAGAGGAGGTAAAACAATTTCTGGAGCAGGGAACCCCAGCACAACTGAAGTGAGAAGTACTATATTTAAAATCATAAAATTAATTTTATGAAAGTTTACATACTCAATATTGATACCCACCTCATCCCAGTCTCTGAGATTATTGCCATTTAGATTTACTACAGGGGAAAAATTGAATGGCTCTTTGTGAGGAATCTGATCACTCCAACAGAAAAAGACTAAAAGATGTTGACATGGGGAGTTGCTCCCCAAAGTAGAGCAATCAGAACACCTACAGAGTAAATTAATCTCTAAATCCCATCCACGTGCACAGAACCTCTAATCAGCTTCCTAGTATTCAAATCTTAAGTACAAGTAGTGAACCATGGATCATTACGCATTTGAGGAAATATGAATATAAATAATACAAAAGAGGACCAAAATCAATAGAGAAAGTAACTTTGGAAAAAACAGAGGCCATACATGGAAAGGAAAACTTAAGGAAATCTAAACATTCCATTTCTCTAACGCTTCTTTAGCATGTTTCATGGTGTGTCTTCCTTCTTTGGGACCCACTTTATCACCTCAGCAAAATCCTGAGTCATCTTGAAATCTGGTGTGTGCTAGATATTCCTACCTCTAGTAAATTGCTCATGTATATGCCTTGCCTATCTGGAAGCAATTGAACTTTCTTTTAAAAATTTGCATCTTAATTAAGTATTTAGAAATAAAGGGCCTTGACATCTATAATTTATTCTCAAGTGATTTAACAATAGCAACAACAACAGCGTAAGGTATATGGGAATTCCTTGTACTATTACTGCAACTTTTCTACAGAAAACTTTTACATTTACATTACACGAACATTTTCATTTACAAAAACACAAGTTTTACATTAAAAAAAAAACAAAAGGTAAAAAAAATTGTGTTAGAGAACACATATATACCTACAGCTCTATGTGACAACCTTCCCTAGGGATTTACCACAGGAAATTTTATTTAGAAACTGCTCAGCTGGTACAGTTCCAATTTCCCATTTGAAATACTCTCTTCCTGCACCCCAATGTTTACAGCAGCAATGTCTGCAATAGCCAAACTGTGGAAGGAGCCTCAGTGTTTATCAAAAGATGAATGGATAAAGAAGATGTGGTCTATATATACAATGGAATATTACTCAGCCATTAGAAATGAAGAATACCCACGATTTGCTTCAACGTGGATAGAACTGGATGGAGGGTATTATGCTGAGTGAAGTAAGTCAATCGGAGAAGGACAAACATTATATGGTTTCATTCATTCGGGGAATATGAAAAATAGTGAAAGGGATTAAAGGGGAAAGGAGAGAAAATGAGTGGGAAATATCAGAGAGGGTGACAGAATGAACATGAGAGAATCCTAACTCCGGAAAATGAACAAGGGGTAGTGGAAGGGGAGGTGGGCAGGGAGATGGGGTAACTGGGTGATGGGCACTGTGGGGGACACTGGACAGGATAAGCACCGTGTGTTATACTATATGTTGACAAATTGAACTCCAATTAAATAAAATGGATATGATCTTTAAAAAAATGAAATAGTATCTCTTGAAGGTCACTGCACCCAGTGATTCTAAGGGAAAGAATTCAGCTATCATATCCCTCTCCCTTTGAAAGAATATTTCAAACACCATCGCAGCTGATGCCAAGTTCATCTTGATTTCTTTGTGTGATTTTTCAAACAATCTGAATGCCAGAAATGTACATTTCTTGGCTCAGACTTAAGGTATGTTTAGATTTAGGTAATGTTGAATATGACTCTATAGTTTCATTATCATGGAAAAGCCCCCGAAAGGTAATCATTATAAATACTGCACCCATGTGGGTCCAACTGTTTCAAGGAGTTGTATTCAAGGAAGATATTCAAAAGATCTTAAATAATTTAAAAATATTTTACATTTTTATCTTATGTCCCTTTCAGAATATGAAATAGAATCCAATTTATACATGCCAGCAATACTTTTTAAAAATTAGATTTAAATTCAATTTACTTAACATATAGTGTATTATTAGTTTTTGGGGTAGAATTTAGTGATTTATCAGTTGCATATAACACCCAGTGCTCGTTCCATCAAGTGCATCCTTAATGCCCATCACCCAATTACCCCATCTCCCCACCCGCCTCCCCTCCAGCAACCCTGTTTCCTATAGTTAAGAGTCTCATGGTTTGCCTCCCTCTCTGTTTTTATCTTATTTTTTTCTTCCCTTCCCCTATGTCCATCTGTTTTGTTTCCTAAATTCCACATATGAGTGAAGTCATATGGTATCTTTCTCTCACTTATTTCACTTAGCATAGAACCTTCTAGTTCCATCCACCTCTTTGCAAATGGCAAGATTTCATTCTTTTTTTGATGGCTAATATTCCATTGTATATATATACATATATATGTGGTATATACCACATCTTTATTCAATCTTTTGTCGTTGGATATCTGGGCTCTTTCCATATTTTGGCTATTGTGGACATTTCATCGATACTTTATATATCCTCTCTCTTTTCAATTTTCTTTTTTAAAAAAGATTTTATTTATTCATTCATGAGAGACACACACACAGAGAGGCAGAGACACAGACAGAGGGAGAAGCAGGCTCCATGCAGGGAGCCTGACGTGGGACTCGATCCCGGGTCTCCAGAATCATGCCCTGGGCTGAAGGCGGCACTAAACCATTGAGCCACCTGGGCTGCCCTCTTCAATTTTCTTGCACGCCCCACCCTAACATGTCTGGGGCCTCTCATCTGCAAAAATGCCTTCAAATATTCTTATTCCCCCCCCCTCTTTCTCCCCAGTATCTTCTGGTTCCTTATAATGTAGGTTAGTTTTGCTTCTCTCTTTACATACTTCATCTTGTTTGCCCACCTTTGATATACTGTCTTCCTCAGTTTATTTTTCTATTTCTTCATTGCAAAATGTCTAAGAACTCACTTGGTAGGAAATTAGTCTCCTGAATGAGGCTGATAAACTGGAAAGATTCCATCTTTTTACTTCCTTGAGGGAGAGAAAAAACTTGAGAAACCTGACACCTTAATAATTTTTTGCCCCTTCACTTAAGCAAAAAGAGAAAAAGCATCCAGGAACCAACCTCTCGGGCAATACAAATAATTCCACCTGAAATTCATTTTCCCCATGGGGCTGCTTTTCGTAGACCAAACTTGCAGGAAAATTTGCATATATTATTCTTTAAAAACTATTTGTTGGGTTTTGAAATGCAGAAAAATACGAAGGAGAAACAAAAGAACTATAATTCAATGCCCAGATAAACTTCCAATAACAGGAGCCCCGCTGAGGAGCCAGAGGTTGGGCCGCGGCTGCCTCCGCGTCTGCTCCTGGTCCCCGGCCCGGCGGCGGCATGGCGTGCGGGGCGACGTTGAAGCGGCCCATGGAGTTCGAGGCGGCGCTGCTGAGCCCTGGTTCCCCGAAGCGGCGGCGCTGCGCCCCCCTGCCGGGCCCGGACGCCAAGCCGCCGCCGCTGCTCCAGACGCAGCCCCCGCGGGCTCTGCCGCAGTGCGCCCCGCCGGGCAGCGAGCGGCGCCTTCCGACCCCGGAACAAATCTTTCAGAACATAAAACAAGAATATAGTCGTTATCAGAGGTGGAGACATTTAGAAGTTGTTCTTAATCAGAGTGAAGCTTGTACTTCAGAAAGTCAGCTTCATTCCTCAGCACTCACAGCACCTAGTTCTTCAGGTTCCTCCTGGATGAAGAAGGACCAGCTCACCTTTACCCTCCGAAAAGTTGGAATAATATGTGAGCGTCTCTTAAAAGACTGTGAAGATAAAATTCGGGAGGAGTTTGAGCAAATCCTCAATACCAAACTAGCAGAACAATATGAATCTTTTGTGAAATTCACACATGATCAGATTATGCGACGATATGGGACAAGGCCAACAAGCAACATGTCCTGAAGCTTTCTTGCATATATGGGTAGCAGGTTTGACCTCAAGAGATGGCTGCTGTACACCTTTTGCAACTTGTTTGTTATCACATTTCAGCTCCAACTTTGCATCCTGAGAACACTTAAACGTTTCTGCAGGTCCATTTTATACAACTTGAAAGACCTTAAAACTTTCTGGTTGCTACAAGCATATCTTTCTTTTCTGCTCATCCAATAAACAGCTGTGCCCTACTGTGATAGATTTTCCAAACAAAAATACCTGGAGCGGCAGTTTAGTAAAATATGCCCTCAGTGGCACTCAACAAATGGAGTTTCCCCAAGCACAGTTCTGTAAGAAGTGTGTGTGAGAGTGTGTGTATATATGCGTATGTGTGTGTTTTTTAAGTTATTATTTGTATTGTGCAAATTTTTTTGATCTTGGGGATTCTGGCTGTGAATTTGATGCACGACAATTATGGTTAAAAACATTTGCTTGGTCTACAGAAGATCATTAATGTTTTGTGACCATATAAGTTGTAACGGTGGATTGTTTTATGTGTAGGTATTATTGTTAAATACAGGAACTGTTTCCAGGTACAGAATATGAATCATAAGTTAGGATGGACATTAGATGTGATTATGATGACATAGCAAAGGTCTGTGGTCCTAGGTCTACAAATGCGTGGTGAGGAATTAGGACAAACTGGAGACAGGCCGTTTGACACATGGACTGCCTAGCTGTGTTGAAAAATACTTTGACTCCAAGCCTTAAAATACCCACGTGGAGTCTGTGCTCACCTCATTCACACAGAGAGCTCCCTGGACACTGAACCTCTAAAAAGAAAAAGTCTGCCCTGAAGCAGGAGCATCAGAGTTTGCTTGGGAGCAGGTGAGCAAGGGGCGGGGCCAGCCCCTGGTGGCGCTGCTACTTGTGAGGAGCCACTTCATCTTTGTATGGGTTATTAAAAACAGAATTTGGATCCTTTGGTCAGGCTCCCCAAAATTCTTTTTAAAAAGTGACCATGTTCAACTGTTTGAGCTTTGTTTTGGCAACCCCCTGCCCAAAGTTGCTTACAGAATGTTCTTCACCTTGTTTCCAAGGCTGTGGAACAGAAAGTAGCCTCTGTTTTGAGGAGGTGGAAGTTTAAGTATACATTTATTTTTTACTGTGACTTGTTCAGGACCACATTTTACAAAATGCCTTGTTTCCTTTATTATTGTTTCTGGAAAGGAAAGTTCTATTAAAATTGTTTTAGTTTGAATATAGAATAGTTTTATTAATTAGGGCTTATTTTGAAAAATTCTGAGTTTAATTCAAATGTATGCCAGTACCTTCCAAAGTAAGGTAATATTCAGAGACAGTTCTGATCAGATGGCTTAGAGAAATTTTGGAATATTCATATTCAAAGATTCCTTATTAATGAATGTCTTTGACTTAAATCTAACCAAAAACTGCAACATTATTCTTTGTACATTTTCATTACATAGTGTTAACAAGCTTAGTTGCAAACAAATAAAATACTTAAGCTATTTGTTTACCTTGCCTTCTTAAAAAAAACTTCCAATAACAGTATTTTTTTGACAGGGAAAATAACTTTATTTTGTTTGGAAGTGTGGGAAGATGTCAGGTCTCAGAACTCTGGAGCTGCTTTTTGGTGCCAGTAGTCTTGGTGACCTTGAGCATATTGAAACAATCTCTCTCAAGGGCTGGCACTCACCCATTGTGACAACGTTGCCAATGTTGACATCCTTGAAGCAGGGGGACAGGTGCAAGGACATGTTCTTATGGCATTTTTTGAAGCAGTTGTACTTTTGGATGTAGTGGAGGTAATCTTGGCAGATGACAATGGTCCTGTGTATCTTCACTTTGATCACCACACCAGATAGAATCTGCCCTTGGATGGAGACATTATTAGGAAAGGGGCATTTCTTGTCAATGGCATCTTGAATCCCAGAGCAATGTTTTTGTAGTATCATGAGAGCTTCTCCTTGTTAGTTTCTCCAAGCAGGACCCTCTTCTTATTTTGAAAGATGGTCAGCTGCTTTTGTTGGGCATGCTAACGTCTGCCATCTTCCCAGCCACTCAAAGATACTGTTTTTTAAAAGGTTTTGTTTATTTACTCATGACACACACACACACACACACACACACACACACACACACACACAGAGAGAGAGAGAGAGAGAGAGAGAGAGAGAGAGAGAGAGAGGCAGAGACATAGGCAGAGGGAGAAGTAGGCTTCTTGCAGGAAGCCTGGTGTGGGACTTGATCCCAGACTCTGGGATCACGCCCTGAGCCAAAGACAGATGCTCAACTGCTGAGCCACCCAGGCATCCCCAAATATAATATTTTAATAATAAAATAAATACATGCGTATGTCCAGAAAATTCAAACAAAATAGAAGGATAAAAAGAAATGTTTTCCTTCACCATCCTGCTCCCCAGTTTTTCTCCTTGAAGGTAAAGAAACTGACAACAGTTTCTTGTGTACTCTTCCAGAAACACATTAATGCATATGCTAGCATAAGTGTACTCCATAATATCATCTCAAAAGCTCTAGACAATAGTGCGGTCTGAAAATTCTTTTCCTAAATCAAGATGATAAAAGAAAACTAGTGACAATGTTTAACTATATCTGAGCCTTGTGCTCTTGGAGATTAGAGTTGGTTGAGAAATCCCTACTCTTTTGTGTTCTGAGAAATGGCTAACCATAAAAGGTCACTCTACCCTCATGTATTCCCATTCTGCTTCATAACTTAAATAAAATTTGCTGTCCACCTTGCCTCATGGCTCCCTTGTTTATCTGCCTCTATAAAACTCAGGCCCCCTTCCTTTTCTTTGAGACATTCTTCCACAGAAATGATAATTTTTCCTTATTGCAATAGCCTGAATAAAAAAAAATCCCTTTACTTGTCTAGTGCATTTGTCTTTCACATTAATGTCAAAAAATTATTCTGACACCATTAAAAATGGTAAGGCAGACTTTATTCAAGTGCCTGTTTTAATGGCGATGGGAGTCAGTGGGCAGAAAATTACTATGAGGAAGCATCAGAGGTAAGGGAGGATTCTGATTTGATAGGATTCTTGCTGAAGGGAGGTCAATGTGATTAAATACCAAGAGTAAGATATAAGGAATTTAATCAGATGTCAAGAATGATCATAAATTGAGTATGGAGATTCTCGTTAAACCAACTTATGAGGATTTCTGATAAAATTGGGCAATGCAAAGATGGACATGGAAGTTCAAAGGTTGAGGCCTAGTTGGAAAGAGGTTTTGGAGGAACCTGACTAAAAATTGGGTCAGGAAGAGATTCTTTGTTACTAGCCATTGTGGAATTCTACCTTCTTTCCATAGGCAAAGACTAACTCTGAACATTAGGCTAAAATCTATATGTGACTCTTACTCTTGGATCTTCCCAATTTCCAATGTTAAACTACAAGAAGTAAGGTGCCAGGGAATCTTTGGGTTCCTGGGCAGAACTTCCAAATACTTAAAGATGCATTCTTAAAATATTTTTAACACTATCATTTATCTATAATAGGTCTCTAGAAATGGTTACTGATCAGCAAATCCAGCATCTCTCAGCAAAGAGTAATAAAAATTACCACTATTTTTTTTTACAGGCTTTGCCCTGTTATTTACCTCTGTTTTTCTTATTAGTATTATTCCTACAACCTCAAGAGCCAATCCTTCAGTGTTGCCTTTTTCCATAATTTATTCTTTTTTTAAAAGATTTTATTTATTCACGAGAAAGAGAGAGAGAGAGAGAGAGAGAGAGAGAGAAGCAGGCTCCATGCAGAGAGCCTGACATGGGACTCCATCCAGCGTCTCCAGGATCATGCCCTGGGCTGAAGGTGGCGCTAAACCGCTGAGCCACCCGGGCTGCCCTCCATCGTTTATTCTATCCTTATTGGTATGACAATGAAAGGCTATGTGGGGCAATAGAAAGAGCACAGTACTTGGAATCTAATATAAGCTCCAGAACTGCCCTAGATGCCAACAAAAATGAAGAGAACTGAATTATCCAGAAATGGAAGTTGCCAAGTTTATCTATAATGGCAGGGGAGAATCAACAAGAAGTCTCATGGCAATAAAATTCTGACCTGTCTCCTTGCTTCTATCCTTGCATGCAAACAGTTCGTACTTGGCACAGTTAATGAATAGATCATGTACTTTTGTTTCTCTCCTGAAAATGCAATAGCTTCTCACTTCACTGAATAAAAGCCAACTTCCTTATCATGGCCTGTAGGGCTGTGTATAATCAGACTCAGCAATTCTCTGCCATCATCTCCTAATATTCTAACTATCTCACACTCATTACAGGAACATTGGTCTTCTTGTTCTTCAAACATGTCTCAGGGAATTATAATTGTTTTTTGTACCTGAACATCTTCCCCTAGATTATCATATGGATTGTTCCCTGACTTTCTTCAAGTTCTTTCTCAAATGTCACTTCCTCAAAGAGGCATTCATTAATGGCCAAATATAAAAGACAGATGCCCACACTATGTATCCAACAACATATTATATATTCCTATTGATTTATTTAGTGTTTGTTTTCTTCTATTAGAATGTAAGATTCATTTGGGCAGAAGATAACATCTATTTTTTTCATTGTTGTATCCTGCACCTGGAATGTGACTGCCATATGTCAAGCAACCAAAAAAAATATGCTGAGTGAATAATAATGGAAGATTAGCATTCCATTGTCTCTTCTTCAAATACTGAAGCTTACCTTTGTAATTCATAAGTAGTTGCCTTGTGTCTTCTGGAACAAGGGCAAGAGCCCTGTGTTCTCTAGGTCTCACTTCCCAACTCTAAAAAAGAAGGGGCTGGATGCAGCACACCTGTGTTTTCTCCCTCACTGACTGAGGACAGGGTTGGGGCTTAGTATGAGGGAATACAGGGAAGTGGAATCCTGGGCCCAAAGGACTGGAAGCCCACTGTTTTTGATACACACAGGCCCCACACCAGGGACAATGGCAAAAAGAGAGCACCTACACATCGATGGAAAGTCTGGCCTAGGAGAGGTCCAAGGGAAAAGAGAGCACTCCCTTTTCTGCTCCAGGAAAATATACAGCTCCGTAACAACTCAGCACTTACAAAACAGCCTGAAAACAGAAAGACCCAGAAACCAAATAATAGGAATGACCAAGCAGCTAAAACAAGGCATTTCCTTATTTTTTCCACGAAAATTTCACTTAAACATCTCTACATGTCATTGAGCTCAGTAAATATAGAATCCACAGGACACTTTCCAAACTCCCCTCCCCTTTGCTTCCTGTGACACTTCCCTCCACACAGAAGAGCAGCAAGAGTGGAAAAAAGGGGCACCTTTGCTCAGTGCCCTTTGTATTAATTGTCAGGATCAATGGGAACTGAATCACAGGCACAGGTTTGAAGAGGGAAATGACTTGAGAATGAGCAAGGGCAAATTTCTTTTTCACAATAATTTAACTTTTGACGCTTTTTGAGTCCCCACAACCCACACTTCACATCACCACAACCACTAAAGAGAAAGGGGTCCCAGTTCATATGCAACTTCTACTCGGGAGACTCAACAGTGAGCTCTGGGGCCCCAACCCATTACTTGGAGAGCCCCTACCTGAAGAAGGAGGCCCTGCCTCTCCTCCAAGCCCCAGAAGTTGTCCAGTTCCTACTGAGATAACAAAAAGTTCCTGAGGGTCATCCACATCCTTGACTATGCCTGCCTGATCTAAAGAAGGGAGATCAGTTTCTCCCCATGGCTACCTTCCCAGCCAACCAGAACTGACTTTTTTAGAAATGAGCACAGCCAGGGAGTGCCTATAGCACAGTGCCTGTAGCCCCTGAGCCCCTGAGATGGGCTCTGGTGGGTTCCCACAGCTCCTGGCTTCCTTGAGCCTGGGACTAGTTCCCTGGGTTGGAATCTCCTCTTGAGCACTTGCCTGCCTAGCTATGTTGGAAACTCTGAGAGGGCAGGGACCATGTCCCACTTGTTCACAGTTTGGTCCCAGTAACTTAGTCACCATTTGTTGAATAAATGAAATAGCTGAGAGATTCAGTGGCTCCTGGTGGGGTGGTCAAGTTACAGCCCCAGCTCAGCTGCTTGGTAGTCAGACATGTTTGTGACCTCTTCTCCTGTGGTGTGTGGGTGTGGGTGTATGCATGTTCCCCCAGGAGCTCACTGATGGTGGTTTTCACAAACTGGTTTTCGTTTATGCCACAACTCTGCTCCTTGGGGACTGGCTCTCTTCCTCACCATCTCCACCCCTCACCAGGAAAGATACCTCCTGAGGAGGTCCCCAGCTCTTCCCCACTCCAAGCTCCTTTCTGCCCTAGATCTCTGTGAGCTTCGACAAGTCTTTCTTTCCTTATCTAGAAAATGGAGAGTTTGGGCTACACGGAGGGCAAGGAACTAATCAGTGTCACAGTTATTCATCTCCATGATGTCTGAACATGGCTGCCTCCTGAACACGTCTGGGGTTGGGAGCAGGGACTGCAGGGCTCCAGACCCCACTCTCCCACCATTGTGACTTGAGTTGGGCATTCTAGTCCATGAAAATGCCTGTTGCCCACCCAGGTACTTCCAGGACAGTGAAGATGCTTATCCAGACCTGGGCCTTGCCAGAGGAGCCAAGGCTCAGAGACAGTAGGAAACAGACAGGAAGATCTTCCTGACTGTAAAGATAATTAAGAACAGTGGCCATTTACCAAGGAGTGTTGTGGGTTTCCCTTTCCTGGCGATCACAGGAATGTGGAGGCTAGTGGGCCCCTAGAGATCATCTGGTCTAATCCCTTCATTGTATAGATAAGGAAATGATGACCAACAGGGAGGAAATTGCCTGCCCAGGGTCACTGAGCAGCAAAGTGAAAGCAGAGTCGCAGACCTGCCATCAAGGTTTACCAGCCAGAGCACATTTCATTGCTCCAAGCTGAGGGCTCCTACAACCACAAGACAGCCCAACAGTATCTTTGCTGCACAGATGAAGACTCCCTGATGCCTTCGGAGAGTAAATGGTTTATAAGAGGGAGGGGTGAGGCCAAAGGCCCCTGTTCTCAGGGTGCCTGGGCCCAGGCTGCTCCCTGGACACTGCCTTGCCTTCTCTGAGGACAAGAGGGACCACTTTCACTCTGCAGTGTCTGATGGCTGCTCCTTCCTGGGGTCCAGGATCTCTTCTCCCAAAGACTCACTGTATTTCTAGCACACCTATCCTCCAGAAGGTCTCCGACTCAGGCAGTCAGTAGGTAGGCCCTCCCTTTGGGGAGGACCTTCCAAATGCCTCTGGGTGAGTCCTCAGCTGGGGCAGGTCACCAATATCCAGAGCCAAGGTCCTTGCACTCAGGAGCTTTTGAGTGAGTGGGAGACTGAGGCACATGTACCCAATGGCAGATACTTGGGAGAAAGGAAATGGGCCAGTGCAGTCAGAGGAGGTGGGATTGCATGGGTCTTTCACAGATCCTGGGTAGTACTTGGATTAAGAGGTGGTCAGGGGATGCCTTCCCTGACTCCTTCCTAAAGTTTCTCTTACCTCTTTGGAGGCAGGACAGGTGGGGGTGGCAGAGTATGGTTGTCAAGGCACATACAGTTAGGAGTTTGGACTCTTGACATGAGTTATTGACCCACCTGACCTCTTCTCCTGTGGTGAGAATTAGCCTCATTAGCTGGGTGACATTGAGCTCTTCATTTCACCACTTTGAATCTCAGTCTCCTCATCTTAAGGAGGCCTCACACAGCTCAGGGCAGAGCTCATAGGAAGTCTAGGAAGAGCTTAGGGGTCAATAGTTTGTTTCCAGGGTAATTTAAGTTCCTTCTTATGTTGGAATATTGTGGGGACCCACTTGGAACCCTAGAGTTGGTATAAAGATTATTTTTAGCTAAAGACACGTGAGATTCAACAGATAACAGGGGGGGAAATCCTTCTTGGGGCTTCCCGTATTTGGCTAAAAGCAGCAACTTCTGGGAAATGAGGCAGACATAAATTCCTTCTCAGGCCATCTACACCCAGAAGGTAGACTGTGAATAAAATCTACCTGAAATCTCTTCTCCAGGAGAATCTTTTGGCTCTGAAGGAGACAGAAAGACCATTCACATGTGTAGAGACAAACACTATCACAAATCTTCCTATCAACTGTTTGTTCTCCTGAAAACTCATTTATCTTTCTAAAAAGGCATTTGTTTTCCAGCAAGTGCCTTTCTCCCCTAGCCTTCACCTAGTAAGATGGCATATAAGCACCAAACTCCAATCACTCCTTTGAGTTATGATCACTCAGTTTTTGCCATGTATATGGAGGTTGCACATGGAAATAAACCCTGGTTTTCCCCTCCTGTTAGTCTGTGTTTTATAGGCTTAATTTACATACCTCACTTACTGAGTTTAAGAGAGTAGAAGAAAAGTTTTTCCTCCCCTACAATATTCAGAAAGTGGAATGTATAGATTGATGTATAGATTTTATTTAGATCCTGACCCAAATAAACTGTTAAAAAAAAGACCAATCCTTCATGATGTTGATGATACATTTGAACGTTTGAACACTGATAGGGCATTTGATGATATTATGGGTTTATCCTTAATTATTTTAAAATAACACTGTAAAAAATAAAAAATAAAATAATAACACTGTAGTTATGTTAAAAAGATAATCCTAATGTTCCAAAGCCACATACTGAACGCTTGCAGATACAATGATGTGACAATATGGCTTGGAGTTAATAATTGTTGATGCTGGGTGGTGTGCACAAGAGGGCTCATTATGCTATTCTACTTGCGTGTAGGCTTGAAATTTTCCATAACAAAAGGCTTTAAACATGAAATAGAAAAACGGTGGATTAAGGAGGTATTTATCCAAATGGGGTTATCTGTCCGACTTTGGAAGGCTTTTCATTATAGAGCACAGCCATCACAAATTTAAGAAAATGTGTAATTTGTGAGCACCAGAGGCAGTGCTGGCAGAGGCTTAGGACGAGAGACAAAGGTTTTGCCCCTTGTTTCAAGCCCCCTCATTAGGCAGCATCTGTGCTGCTCTTCTCAGCCTGTGGCAGTCTAGTTGCCAGGCAATGGAAGCCAGAAGCCCTTTTCTTGGGAGAGAGAAAGGGGGAAAGGGAGGGAGAGAAGCAAGAAGGGGGGGAAGGTAGAAAGAAGTTGCCCAGGGGAAGGCTTGTCCCTGCCTAGAGGCCTGGCTCAGGGTGAAAAATGGGGATGGGGGTCCCTTGTCCGATGCCAGTTTCCCACAGCCCCCACTTTCCATGGTTTATCTCTAGGGGACAGCCCTGCTGTTAGAGCTTGAGGCCCTACAGAAGGGGTAGAGGAATGCATGCATGTGTATCTCCTGTGAAGTCCAGTGAGATCTGAGATTAAGATACCAGTTAGCCCCCACTCACAGAATCAGAATTCTGATCAGCCCTCTCTCTCCTGGGGGATGCTCCTGAACTCTTATTATGTTAAAACATTCTAGGAAAGCAGCTTGTCAAATGGAAAATCTGTACTGATCATCACCCTGAGCTGAGGCCATCCCAAAAAGCAGGAGGGCAGAAGGCTTCTTCTTCTTCATGGTGGAAAACCCTGTCCTCACTGTCTTTTGAGGAGGGGAAGCAGAAGCCTGGTGTGCTGCACAGTAGCCTGGCAGTCTCACGGATGCTGACTGTGTTGGGGAGCCTTGTGCTCTGGCATTGGTTCAGACCCAACTGTCACTGAAATGTTGTGCGGATCTGAGCCCATCTGACTCTCAGTTTTCTGACCTCTAGAAGTAGGGAGTTATTGTGTATGGTCTCTTGTCTCCCCTCAGACTCAGGTGGGCTGGGATTACAGTGCACAGCCCCTTACACCCAGGGCAGGAATTGCTCTCACCCTGAGTCAAAGGAGCCTGGCCCACCCCACTCCCACCCACCAGGCCAGCCTGGAGGAACCTACGTAGCCAGTGATCTCTGTCACTGGTCACTGGAAGGTGAGGGCACTTCCTAGAGCCACCCTACAGTGATCATGGGCTGTCTTCTGCTGGGCTTGGAGGTGGGATTCAGGGAGGCTCCAGGCAGGAAAAATGGAGGGGGGGGTTGTGAGGTCAAGGCAGCTGCCCCAGAGATCAGCCTTTCAAGACCTGGCATCTGAGAAAGGAAGGGTGTCTCTATTCGATGAGAAAAACATCAGGGAGGCCAGCAGTCAGGAGCTGAGCAGGGCTCAGACAACCCCTTCTTTTTGCAGCATCTTTGTGGCTTCTGGTTGCTAGGAGCAGGCTTTTCTGTTGCTAAGCAACTAGAGCTGGTGGATTAAAACCAATTTCCTGAGCTCACTGGCAGGGGGAGGGAGAGAAAGTGCAATGCAGATGCCATGGAGATGCTCATCCAGGCCTCCAGGCTTTGTTGGGGGATGTGGGTGGTGGGTGAAGGGAAGATGAGGCACAACTTTGAGCTGATCTCCAGGGAGAAGAGGGGTGGCAGGAATAGGGAGAGGATTAGGCACCAGGTATTTACTATAAAGCCTAAAAGAAGAGAGTGAGACTAGCAATTAAAATGCCAATTAGAGGGATCCCTGGGTGGTGCAGAGGTTTAGCGCCTGCCTTTGGCCCAGGGCCTGATCCTGGAGACCTGGGATTGAATCCCATGTCGGGCTCCCAGTGCATGGAGCCTGCTTTTCCCTCTGCCTGTGTCTCTGCCTCTCTCTCTCTCTCTTTCTCTGTGACTATCATCAAAAATTTTTTAAAAAATGCCAATTAGAACACTAATCAATGCTAATGCTGCTCCTTTTTGAAACCTCAGGAAAGGGCTGTTGGTCCCTGGGGTGCTTCTGAACCACCTGACCAGGCCAGACAGGACTGGGCAGGGTTTGTCCTCCAAAAAGTGGGAGGATCAGAGTATTTTAGGGTCCACAGGGCCCCCAGGGGTTCTGGGGTTCAACCTCTTGCTGAATGCCAGAGGCCCCTCCACACCTGTCTGCTTAGGTAATAACCTCAGTATGACAGAGAGCTACTTCTTCCTGGGATAGCCCTTTTTGTACCTTACCCTTAGAAAGTACTCTGTCCCTTGTAGCCCAAGTCAGTCTCACTGTGGCTCTTCCCTCAAGGGCCAAGGGAGCTAGTCCAATCTGCCTTGCTGTAGGGACCTGTAGTTTGTCTCTTTTGTGAGCCTCATACCCCACCTCTTGCCACTTCTTGGGGGACAGCCTTGGTGGAAGACTTATGGTGACTGGTGCCCTCTGGTCCCCCACTCTCAGTCTGATCTTTAGCCTCCTTAAGGGTGGGCCACTAGGACAGACAAATTTCAAAGCGGTCTTGGATCCAATTCCTACCCTAGAGTGCAGGCTTTTTTCATCTCCCTGCTCAGGTGGAGACATCCTGGCCTAGGATCCTGTCAGTGGGCAGGTATTTATCTTTCTGGTGGTATTTTTGTTTTACAAGAGGCAGAGAGGGTCAGTGGAGGAGGGCAGTGAGTCCTCTCTGTGCTTTGTATCTGTGTCCTGATCCTGAATGTCTTCAGGCCTCATTTCCTATTTGCTGAGTAGGACTGCTCTTTGTGCTTTGGCCTGCACGGGCCTTGGCTTGTCAGTCTGACTGACAGACCACCTTCTTCATGTAGTTGCCTGTAAGTGATCAAGGGCACATTCAGCTAGGCTGAATGTTTCTTTTTCTCTATAACACTTCCCATTTTGTAATTGATGTTTCTCCTTGGCTTGCTTCCCCTCCCCCCACAATAATTTAGAAATGAGGATAGGATTCCTTGAAAGAGCCCTTCTTCTAGATGACTTTGTCAAAGAACTTGTGGCTGCCTTTGATCAGGTAAGACTCTGACTGTTTGCTAAATAGTCTCCCTTTAATCATTTGGGCTAAGTTTAATTGGGTTCCTGGGGGAAAATTCCAAACCCCTATAGCAAAATTTGAGTTACTATTTAGTAAAATAAGTAATAGGTGTTTTAAGTTCCCATCTAGTTCAGCATTAACTCCAATGGTAGAAAAATATGAGAAACCCAGAGTGTTGGCTGATTTCACTCTGTCATGTTTGGGATGGGGATACTTGAGTACCCTATATTGCAATGGCCAGAGGAAGGCTTTTTTGAGGTAGAAAAATGACTATACTTACAGGAAACTTTAGAAAAGCTCCACTCGAGCAAATGTATTATTGAAATGACTACTTCTCAAGAAATAAACTCAAGAATGAATTGGATAGCCATAAACAATGAATTAATATACTGGAGGAAAAGATTAAGAAAGTGAAAGCTCCTTTTCTTTCTCTAGGTTCTCAATGCTTCCCCACTGTTGCTTCTTCTACCCCCTCTGCTCCCTTTGTTTTTGTTTTTTGTTCTTTTTTGGGGGGGCCGGTTTGTTTGTTTTACCATTCCAGGCTTCAATCTGGGACTTGGAACAAGGGGGATAATGACCTCTTGAATGGATGATTCCCAATAGATACGGGACCCAGAGATGACTTTCTTTTGGAAGGAGGAGAAGTGCTAGCTTTATCCAAAGGTCCTAATATGGGCTTTCCAAGTCTTAACTTCACCTCTGAGATTCTCAGATAACCAAACATACAAAATATAGTTAGGGAAATAGAAACAAAAGTAAAAAGCAAGGAGTCATTGAGAATTTGGTTAAGAGATTGTGTCTTAGAATGGAGGTATTGCATTCAATGCAATCTCTATCAAAATACTATCGACATTTTTCACAGGGCTGGAACAAATACTCCTAAAATTTTTATGAAATTAGAAAAGACCCCGAATAGCCAGAGGAATGTTAAAAAGAAAACTAAAGCTGGGGGAATCACAATGCTTGACTTCAAGCTATATTACAAAATTGTGATCATCAAGACAGCATGGTACTGGCACAAAAACAGACACATATATCAATGGAACAGGGTGGAGAAACTAGAAATGGATCCTCATCTCTGTGGTCAGCTAATCTTTGACAAAGCAGGAAAGAATATCCAATAGAAAAAGGACAGTCTCTTCAATAAGTGATGCTGGGAAAATTGGACATCCACATGCAGAAGAATGAAACTATACCATTCTCTTACAGAATACACAAAGATAAACTCAAAATGGATGAAAGACCAGGGTACCTGAGTGGCTCAGTCATTGAACATCTGCCTTTGGTTCAGGTTGTGGTCCTGGGGTTCTGGGATCAAGTCCCACATCAGGCTCCCCATAGAGAGCCTGCTTCTCCCTCTGCCTATGTCTCTGCCTCTCTCTGTGTGTCTCTCATGAGTAAATAGAAAAAAATCTTTAAAAAAATGGATGAAAGACCTAAATGTGAGACAGGGATTCATCAAAATTCTAGAGGAGAACACAGGCAGCAACCTCTTTGATTTCGGCTGCAGCAACTTCTTGCAAGACGTGTCTCTAAAGGCAAGGTAAACAAAAGCAAAAATGAACTATTTTGACTTCATCAAGATAAAAAGCTTCTGTACAGCAAAGGAAACAGTCAACAAAACTAAAAGGTATCCTACAGAATGGGAGAAGATATTTGCAAGTGACATATCAGATAAAGGTCTAGTGTCCAGGATCTATAAAGAACTTATCAAACTCAACTCCTGAAAAACAAACAATCCAGTCAAGAAATGTGCAGAAGACATGAACAGATATTTCTCCAAAGAAGACATACAAAATCATCAACAGACACATACAAAAATAAGCAACATCACTGGACATCAGAGAAATACACATAAAAATAACAATGAGATATTACCTCACATCAGTCAGAATGGCTAAAATGAAGAAGTCAGGAAATGACAGATGTTGGTGAGGATGCAGAGAAAGGGGAATCCTTGTACACTATTGGTGGAAATGCAAGCTGGTACAGCCACTCTGGAAAACAGTATGGAGGTTCCTCAAAAAGTTAAAAATAGAGCTACCCTATGGCTCAGAAATTGCACTACTATTTATCCCAAAGAAACAGATTAGTAAAATGAAGGGGCACCTGCACTTCATTGTTCCTAGCAGCAATATCTACAATAGCCAAACCATGGAAGGTGAGATGTCCTTCGATAGATGAGTGGATTAAGAAGATGTGGTATATATACAGAATGGAATACTACTCAGCCATCAGAAAGGATGAATACCTACTATTTACATTAATGTGGATGGAACTTAGTATTATCCTAAGTGAAATAAGTCATTTGGAGAAAGACAATTATCATATGGTTTCACTCATATGCAGAATATAACAAACTGAGGATTGCTGAAGGGGAGGTGGGTGGGGGGATCGGGTAACTGGGGTGATGGGCCTTAAGGAGGGCATATGATGTGATGAGCACTGGGTGTTATACTATATGTTGGCAAATTGAATTAAAGTAAATTTTAAAAAGTACACTGGGCGGGGGGGCTGGGTGGCTCAGTGGTTGAGCGTCTGCCTTTGGCTCAGGTCATGATCCTGGGATCCTGGGGTCAGGTCCTACATCAGGCTCCCCACAGGGAGCCTGCTTCTCCCTCTGCCTATGTCTCTGCCTGTCTCTGTGGGTCTCTCATGAAGAAATAAATAAAATATTTTAAAAAGTACACTTGAAAACTACATCTGAAACTCATGATGTACTATATGTTGGCTAATTGAATTTATTTATTTATTTATTTATTTTGGCTAATTGAATTTAAATTTAAAAAAGAATGAAGGTGTTGGATTGCAAGAAAAAGAATTTAAAAAGCAGACAGGCTACTAAATGGCAAAATGGGAATGGAAACTACAATGCCTTTTATTTTATTTTTTAAAGATTTTGTTTATTTTTCATGAGAGACACAGAAAGAGAGAGACAGAGGCACAGGCAGAGGGAGATTCAGGCTCCCTGCAGGAAGCTCAATGCGGGACCCCATCCTGGACCCTGGGATCACACCCCAAGCCAAAGGGTTGGGCTCAACCACTAAGCCACCCAGGCTTCCCACTACAAAGCCTTTTAAACCTCCTTATTTTTCATCTCAACATGAAGAAAATCAACCCTACACTCTTGGAGCACCAAAGACTCAAGTGCCTCTTAAAAGTTATTCAGAACTACTGGCAAGACTGGAATTGTACTTTTACTAGCTGATATTACTATCTTAAGAGCTCTTTTTCAGTGTTCTAGAAAGATCTGTAAAATTTTGCTGAGGTCCTCC
The DNA here is from genome assembly GCF_018345385.1 of Vulpes lagopus. NCBI lineage: Eukaryota > Metazoa > Chordata > Mammalia > Carnivora > Canidae > Vulpes > Vulpes lagopus. The sequence continues at coordinate 57,479,835 of NC_054848.1, forward strand.
ACAGAGTGTTTTCAATCTATAGCCTTAGGCATGAGGATGTATCCTAGCTGCTTCATAAACTTGCTTCTGGATGATTTTGCTCAACTAATGGAATAAGCACAATGTGGCTATATTAGTTTCCTAGGGATGCTGTAACAAAGTACCACAAACTAGGTGGCATAAAATAGTAAATTATTCTCTCATAGTTTAAAGGACTAGAAGTCTGAAATAAATGTGCCAGCAGGGTCATGCTCCCTCAGAGGCTCTGAGTAAAGTCCTTCCTTACCTTTTCTTACCTTCTGGTAGTGGCTCTCCACCTGTGGCACTCTTGGCTTATAGCTGTATCATTCCAATTTTTGCCTCTGTCCTCACATAATGTTTATCCTATGCATTCCTGTTTTCACATGGTATTTGCCACTTCTTAAAAGGACATCAGTCATCTTGAATTAAAGACTACCTTTTGTTTGATGATATGTGCAAAAACCCCAATTCCAAAAAAGATCACATTCATAGGTGTCATGGGTTAGGACTTCAACATATATTTTTGGGGGACACAATTCAGCTCATGACAGGGACCAAATAACTCCCATCACCAGGAAGTGCCATGTCAGGAAGTCTCCTGTTTACCTCTTCCCACAACTCAGGCTGCTCACGGAGCCTTGGAAACTCATTGCAAGGGACTGATGATGGCAATCCTTGAAGCCTTTCTGCAGAAGGTGAACTGGAAGAAAGTACAATGCTGCCCCCAGAAGCTTGATGAATCCTCACTGATTTTCACCAGTAGTTTGCTAAGGCATTATCTAAATTTACAAAGATGGATCTAGGGGCAGATTAGAAAAATTCTTTGGTTTTCTTTACTTTTGTGATAGCCTTTTTGCCCAGAACTCAAGCATGAGTAAGGGAAAAAGTAGTTAGATTGTAAGGACAGTCTCTTTGGTATTGGCAACAGCAGTAACTCAGTTTTAGAAAATTATGGAGGCAGAAAAAGACAAAAAGAAACTTAAGACCTCAGTGTTAACTTCTCAGAATTATTCACAAAAAGAACAAATCATTATCTGGAGCCCTCTACACATATGAGGGAGTCCCTTAATGTAAAGTCAGCATGTCACTACTATAAAAAGGGCATTGGAAAAATGAATGCCGGAAGAGATTGAAGAAGATGGAAGGAATGGAAACTAACTCTGAAGCTTTACAACTGCTTCAAAAATATTATCCTGCAGGAAATCATAGAAGAAGGAAGTGCAAACAATGCAAACTAATAAGCAAAATTGGCACAATGAAGGAACCTTGGAGGTGAGAATGGGAATAACTATCATGTCTGTTTTTTTCCCTGCCTTAGTCTTTCCTTGACTGTTCTTGTGACTGGAGGCACACGTTCTGTGTTTTCTTTTTTATTATGTTGCGCACACTGCGGCAACATGATCAGGGTCCTGAGGATAAGGGGATGAGGAAAATAAAAGTAAAGAGATGGGGACAGGAGGGACACAGTGGATGATGTCCAAGCAGTGCCAGCTTTATTCAAGGTTTTACAACATTTTATAGCATGAGCAAAACAAAGCCAAGAAGGTGTTTATTTTTAGCAGGTTTGTGAAACCCTCCAAAGTTCCCTTTTCTCAGCATGCAAGACAGACTCACAGGTGCCAGAAGACCTTGGTAAATAGATAAGCTTGTTGCTCCAGATGTGCATACTTCAAAGGAATATTAGGTATGGTAAACAGACCAGCGAGGACAGCACAGACCCTTATTTACATTTATGACCAGGTCAGAATAAGTTGTATCTATTGTGTTATGTGGGTGATCATGTACAAGCGAGCCCTGAGAACCATTGCTCAAGCCCTTTCTCAAGCATCTACCAACTATTCACCCTTTAGGCTCCCGAGCCTTTTGAGTGAATGAGGGACGCAAGTCCGGGCCTGGTTTGGTTCAGTTACTCCAGCTAGTTCGTGGTCGCCCACATTATTATATCTATCTATCTATCATCTATCTATCTATCTATCTATCTATCTATCTATCATCTATCTATATCTATCTATCTATCTATCTATCTATCTATCTATCTATCTATCTATCATCTATCTAATTCTGGTATAGTTAACATACAGTGTTATATTAGTTTCAGATGTACAACATAGTGATTCAGCAATTCCATACATCACCCAGTGCTCATTTCAACAAGTGCCCTACTTAATCCCCATCATCTATTTCATACATCCCCTGTTCCACTTCCCCTCGGTAACTGTCAGTTTGTTCTCTATAGTTAAGAGTCTGTTTCTTGGTTTGTTTCTCTTCCTTTTTCTCCTTTTTTTCTATTACAGGTGTCATTCTAGCCTTTCCCCAGAGAGATATAGAGATCCTAATACTTGGACTGAACTGGCTAGAGCAGTTCTTAAAGTGACTAAACGCAAGGAAATTTATACCCTTGCCTCTTCCAAGACTCCGAAGGAGGTCATTGTCCTGCTGATCAGGTGCTCAAAAACCATAAGACTCTTGCTAGGTCCTGCTCTAGGTGGCAGTATGCCACCTAGAAAAGAGGTAGGAGCCCAAACTTCCTGGGGAGACAAGACAGAGGGAAGACAAGACAGAGGAAAAGAGGTAGGAGCCTAAACTTCCTAGGGGAGAAGGACTGGTGCTCTCTAGAAGAAAAAACATCATGGTGTCACCACAACATTGACTGGGATGATTTGCCCACTGCTTTGCTGGTGATTGTTCACAAAGTAATTAAGACAGAAAAGACAAATTGGGGAAGGCAACGAAGGAGGGGCTGGTTTTCAATTGGTAAGAGAGACACATCTTCCCTTTTACCTTGAGGCCTAGACTCTCCTTAATGACTTGATTCAGAAACCAGATTAAAAAGAGGCTGCCTAGGTACATAGAATGTGCCTGTCAAGGAGCAAGTGAGACCAGCAGAGTCTGAAATTAAACATGCCTTTGGTCCGGGGCATGATCCTGGAGTTCCAGGATCGAGTCCCACATGGGGCTCCCTGTATGGAGCCTGCTTCTCCCTCCGCTTGTGTCTCTGCCTCTCTCTCTCTCTCTCTGTCTGTCTGTCTCCCATGAAAAAATAAATAAAATCTTAAAAAAAAAAAAGACTCATCACAGGCTTCCCCTTTGGAGTCAACTTTACCTTCCATACTGGCTCTTGATCTCAGCCATGATAGGGACCTTATTCTACATAGGGATCTAATGGTCATAGGTATGTCCCCTCTGGCAGAAAACTACCCTTTCATTACATTAACTGCAGTTTGGGTTCCAAGAAAAAGCAAGACTAGTTGGCTCTGCTTGATAGGGGTACTAAAATCTCCCTAATCCCAGAAAGCACTCAGTTTTTAGAGACTCCCTCATCTAGGAGGACCAGTTTGGGAGGAGGAGTAAAAGTGTGTGTGTGTGGGGGAAATTACCTGCTTAACTATTAAAATTGGCCCAGTTATTGCTAAAAGATTCTTCTGTCCTACTTATTCCCCATCCCTCCAAAACTACCCTCGTTCCCATTATTAGAATGTACATCTTCAGCTAGCAGGTAATCTCACGGAACAAGACTAAGCTTTTATGCTATTGGTGGGCGTCACCCATGAGAAATCAGTTAACTTTCCCCTACCGGTATGAGTGGTAGATGTGCCACAGTACCAGCTGAGGCAAGGCACTGAATGATTATGGCCTCTCATAGCTGACTTAGTTAAAGAAGGAGTACAGATCCTTACCACCTTTTAATTCTCTAATATTAGTTGTTGAAAGCTACAACTAATGAGTAGAGGATAACTATCTATGGAGAGTTAACAAAGATGTTCCCTTTATTAGAGCACCTCTACCAGATATTATTGCCTTATTGAATGACATTTAAAACAACATGGGTAAGTGGTTTGTAGTTATAGACTTTGCTGACACATTCTTTTTTTTTTTTTTTTTAGCATTTTTTAAATTTAAATTTTGTTAGCTAACATACAATGCAATATTGGTTTCTGGAGTAGAATTCAGTGATTCATCACTTACATACAACATGCAATGCTCATCACAACAAGTGCCCTCTTTGATACCCATCACCCATCTAGCCCATCCCCCACCACTCTCCATCAACCCTGTTTGTTTTCTATTATTAAGAGTCACTTATGGTTTGTTTTCCTTTCTCCTTTTTTTTCTCCCCCCCTTCCAATATGTTCATCTGTTTTCTTTCTTAAATTCTACATGTGAGTGAGATCATATGGTATTTGTCTTTCTCTGACCAACTTATTTCACTTAGCATGATACACTCTAGCTCTATCCACAATCTTGCAAATGGCAAGATTTAATTATTTTTGATAAATATTGGGGTGCATGTATCCCTTCAAATCGGTATTTTTATATCCTTTGAGTAAATATCTAGTACTTCTGCAGGCATATTCTGTTCTGTAAAAATTTTGCAGGGAGTTAACCACAATTTACTTTCACCTTTGACGGCCAATAATATATATTTTCCCAGTTGCCTATGGGGTATTTAAATAGTCCTGCAATTAAACACCATCTTTGCAGTCAGGACCTAAATATTTGACTTGCTCTTGTACTAGAAACTCAGTTTTGGCATTATATCAATGACTTCCTTCTCATTGGACCTGACCAAGACTGTCTCTTGGGTCATCACAACTGTGAGCAAACACCTCATTGAGAAGGAATGAGCAATTGCCCCACATAAGATCCAAGGTCCTATCAATCTGCTACATTTTGAGACTTTGGAATTTATAAGAAGAACTGCTACAAATCTAGTAAAAGATAAGAATTTAGCACTTTAACCTCTCACATTAATAAAGGAAGACCAACATTTGATAAGAATGTTTGGATTTTGGTGCCAACACATTCTTCATCTCCAATGCTGGTCCTTCTTACTATGTTTTTCATCTTTCAATGGAGACTTGAGCAACAACTGGTACTAGATAAAATAAGGAGGCTATTACTTTGGCAGTTCTACTAAATCTTTGAGGACAGGACTTAATGGGAAGTTTTGGCCACTGAAAATTTGCTTCCTGGAGCCTCTGGATCAAATGAACAATTAAATGGCTATGCTTAGACTTTTGGTGTAAGCAGCTCCCAGACTTAGCCCAAAAGTATATACCAGTAGAGAGGCACCCCCTAGTAATATACTAGTCATCAAGGCACTTATAAAACTGAAGCCCTTACTGGAGGAGAGCCAATTACTCGATGGATAGAGATGCCTATTATGCCCTGATCAATGGAAAAAGCTCCCTGTAAAATTTAATGAGGCTTCCTTATTGCCTCATGGAAATGGCATCTAAATGATCGAGATGGGGATCCCTGGGTGGGTCAGTGGTTGGCCCAGGGCGCGATCCTGGAGTCCCGGGATCGAGTCCCACGTCGGGCTCCTGGTGTGGAGCCTGCTTCTCCGTCCTCCTGTGTCTCTGCCTCTCTCCTTCTCTCTCTACATCTATCATGAATAAATAAATAAATAAATCTTAAAAAAAAATGATCGAGATGCTGGAGTGCCACAACTCTATGAAGAATTAACATATACCCTGCCACTGAGGTTAACTTGCCAAAGCCCCCACAAATGCCTCTGCTTCTTTCTTAAGGGGACTGGAAGGAGAACAGCCAACACTCTGAAAATGAGAAAAAACAACGGTCAATCTTTACCACTGAAGTGAGCATGGGGTATAAGGCAGCAAGACAATGGACAGCCACAGCCCATTACCCCTGTTCAAACGCTCCAATTTCCATAAGGAGGGTAAAGGGCTGAGCTGCACACAATACTTCTTTTTTTTAATTTTATTTATGACAGTCACGCACACACACACACACACAGAGAGAGAGAGACAGAGAGACAGAGACACAGGCAGAGGGAGAAGCAGGCTCCATGCACCGGGAGCCCGACATGGGATTTGATCCCGGGTCTCCAGGATCGCGTCCTGGGCCAAAGGCAGGCGCCAAACCGCTGTGCCACCCAGGGATCCCTCAATACTTCTATTAATAAAGCATGCTCTGGCAGCCCAGGTGGCTCAGCGGTTTAGCACCGCCTTCAGCCCAGGCGTGATCCTGGAGACTAGGGATCGAGTCCCACCTTGGGCTCCTTGCATGGAGTCTGCTTCTCTGCCTCTCTTTCTCTCTCTTTCTGTCTCCCATGAATAAATAAGTAAAATCTTTAAAAAAGATAAAGCATGCTCTTGGCAAACATTTTCTTAAGGTTCTAGTTTCACAGACTCCTGGTTGATGGCTAATGGGTTAAGTACTTGATCTGGACTTTAGCAAAATCATGGCTGGAAAATACAAGGTTGATTCATTTGGGATAAAGAGATATGGAAAAAAAATTGCCACATTGGCAATTTTTCTGCCCATATTGGTGAAACATATCTTGGCTCATGCCAAACAAGACACGGGAGTGGTACAATACCCAAACTAATGAACTAACCAGCCCTCTAAAATAGATAAGCTTCTTGAAGGATGGACAATTTCCAGAACTCTGAGATTAGCCACCTTACTCCTTCTATTGGTGTGCACCCAAGAGGTCAGTGGATTTGGGTATCATGGTGTTATGAAAATGTATTGTTAATAGATCAATTGATCCAGTAGAGAAACATTTACACAGAGCCATTAGGGACTATACCAGATGCCAAAAATCTAGACACTGGAACAATTTACAGAGGAGAAGGGCCACATGAGAACTAACAAATTGACTTCATTGGACCTTTCTCTGAAGCAGCAGGAGTCATAAAATATGCCTTAACAATGGCAGATATCCACACAGGTCTTTTATTGGCTAACTCATGTAAGGCACTAACCTTTTCTAGTGTTTTTGAGAGGTTAATGAAACTTTGGGAGTGCTACAAAGTTACACAGTCAGGTCAACACTTTCACTTCACTGCAAAGGGAATGCAACAATGGCCATTACAAAATAACATTGCTTGGGTTTTTTACCTACTCTATGATCCTATGGCAGCAGATATCATAGAAAAACATAATGGGCTTTTATTTTATGATTTTAAAAATATTTTATTCAGTTGAGAGAGAGAATATGAGTGGGGGGTAGGGGTGGAAGGAGAGGGAGAAGCAGACTCCCACTGAGCAGGAAGCCCAACATGGGACTTGATCCCAGGACCCCAGGATCATAACCTGAACTGAAGGCAGGTGCTTAACTGAGCCACCCAGGTGCTCCCATAATGGGCTTTTAAAACAAGGACCATCGAGAGAACTTGGAGGACAATGGTCCTGTAAGTGGTCAAAATACTGCTCATAGTCCTGATTACATTAAACCCACCCCCACATGGCATAACTATGCCATATTTAAACTCACCACAAATAAGGAGACCACCGACAGAGATGCTGTAACCTCTGCTGTTTTATATAACCACACTGGATGCAACACAATTATCCATTTTCATAGATGCGGTAAGCCTGACATTATTGCCTACAGCAAAATAGCACCCACCTGATACTTTAACTTTTCCTTCCTGCCTTATCAAAAATTCAGAGCCTAGCTGTCTTTCCTTCAATGTCTCCCTTACTACTGACTCTGGAATCATCCTCAGCCTATGTCTGCTCATCATCCAGTATAAGTGGAACAAACCATTTACTAGTATCTGGAGAGAGAGAGGCATGCTAATCTGCCACCCACATACTTTGCTCTTCTAAAGGCACTGTGGAACAAATCTGGAACTGCTTCTGACTCCCAGAAGGTGAAACTAATTGCTCTGGGTGATATACAGTGACAAATTAGATCCATTACTCCTGGCTATGAATGGCCTCTGACTTTAACCCCTACTCTGTTGCTGTGCCCTTTTCTTACTTGAGAAGTCACAACATTCACCAGTGTTCCTATACACCCACTGGCATCCATGTCACCTGCATACCACAGGAAGACATGCAACACTGGTCAGATTGAGGACAATGATAACCAATTTGTTGGTTATTCAGATTGATTAAACTTACTAACATGACCACAAACACCAACACTGAGACTACTACATTATTTCCTATCTCTATTCCTGCTGGCAACAATCCTCTCAGCTAAGCCAGACTCTGTAATGTTGCTGGTGACTCATAGGTGCCTTCTAAGCTCTATGAGCCAGTTTTTAGTTCAAATCAAATGAAATCTACTATTATTAACTAGTGCCACCAAATAAATAGAGCAACATGCCACCACCTATCAAGTGTCATTTAATGAATTTCTAGATATAGTATGCATCCAATATTACCACTAGAATGCTCATGATTGTGCAATTAAATAAAAAATGTTGTAATCCAGAACCAATACCAACAAATCCTACAGGATTACATAGATAAATTATAGTTTTCGCTATAAATATTTATATTTATATGATAAATATAAACTAAATATAAAATATAAACTCTGCTAACAGTATATACCCTTACAACTATTGACTTCTTTTTGAAATTAATTATAATCATCTCTCTCCTTCTCCAATAAAAGCCCCACTTATTGAGGTGGAAAGAAATTGGCACCTTATGAAGAATCTTCTTGGGATGCCTGGGTGGCTCAGTGGTTAAGTGCATCTGCCTTCAGCTCAGGGTGTGATCCTGGAGTTCCAGGATAGAGTCCCACATCAGGCTCCCTCCATGGGGTCTGTGGCTGCCTATGTCTCTGCCTCTCTCATTCTGTGTCTCTCATGAATAGATAAATAAAAATCTTTTTTAAAAAACAGGAACCTTCTTTGTGGTGGTTAATTTAATGTGTCAGCTTGTCTAGATTGCAACACCCAGATATTTGCTCAAACATTACTTTGTATGTTTCTGTACACATGTATTTTTGAGAAGAGGTTGACATTTAAGTAAGTAGAGTTTAAGTAAAGCAGAATAGCCTCCATTTTTCTCTCTGTAGCATTCCAGCTGTTCTCTCTTTACATCTCAGGTTGAATTCATAGGTGTTCAGGATGTTTTGAAAGTTATCTAGGTAAATTTGTGGGACCAGATGAATTGAGGACCCCTACTCTTCCACCATTTGCCTAGGTCCAGATTACCCTTCATAATGTGGATGGGCCACATCCAATTAGTTGAAAGCCTTAATACAACAAAGATCAACCTCTTCTGAGCAAGAGAGAGAGAAAGAGAGTGAATGAGAGAGTGCGGGGAGGAGCAGAGGGAGATGGACAGGCAGACTCCATGCTGAGTGTGGAGCCTGAGGCAGGGCTCAATCCCATGACCCTGAGAACATGACCTGAGCTGAAATTAAGAGTTGGAAACTCAACTGACTGAGCCACCAAGGTGCCCCTTAACCAAATCTTTATTTATTTTTATTTTTTTATACTTGGAAGGTTTATTTTATTTTTTTTGGGGGGGGGTTTAAATTGGAGTTCAATTTGCCAACATATAGCATATCACCCTTAACCAAATCTTTAAAATAAATCTCTCTCTCTCTATTTCTTTCCACACCACACACACACACACACACACACACACACACACCCTGTTTCTGTTTCTCTGTAGAACCCTAATACACCTTCCCTGGACCTGCTAATCTATATATATATATAGAAGGCAATGTATAGTACATATTTCTTTTTTTTTTTTTTTTTTTTTTCAAAGAGCAAGACTTATTTTTTTTTTTTTTTTTTATTTATGATAGTCACAGAGAGAGAGAGAGAGGCAGAGACACAGGCGGAGGGAGAAGCAGGCTCCATGCACCGGGAGCCTGATGTGGGATTCGATCCCGGGTCTCCAGGATCGCGCCCTGGGCCAAAGGCAGGCGCCAAACCGCTGCGCCACCCAGGGATCCCAGTACATATTTCTTATGCTAAGATATGTCCAAAAAATCAGAGAATACAACCAGTTTGGAAATTATTCTCTAACCAAACCTCTTACAATGTTAAATGCAAGTTTTATATAATATTCAATGGAAGTGGGTTCTACCATTGTAATACTGACCGCTCACAGTAAACAATCATAGCTGTTGAATGTTAAAGCAATTTTTATTAAAAAAAACATATTTGATCTCATAGAGGAATCTAACCTCTCATGCATGGGAGTTTCTTTACCCAAATTGATAACTACTTGTTTATAGTTAGAAAAATTTTCATACCCACTAAAACCATCATCAATAAAGACTTGGGAAATATTTGAGGGAAATTGCCACCCAATGTTACTCCTCTGGATGCTCCTTTAAAAACACAACAGGTCCTTTTACAACAGATAGAGATGATAATAAGAAACCTGATAGTACAGCTAACCTGTAGGTTATCAAGGAAAAAATGCTCATAACTACCGTACTCCTCATTTTTGTGACTGGTCACATGATCATAGCTGGTATTTCTAAATATCTTTTTCTACTACCCATTTCATATTCCCTTTTCCTTTTGTTGATTGTAATTCTTTGCCTGGTGAGATGTCTAAAAAATTTATTCCTGAAGGGTCTGCACCATTAGTAGTCCTGCCTGAATAGCTTGTTGTAATTTCCATTGACTTTAACCATAGAACGTGATATTACTAAGAAATGCTCTAAGAGATATTCACTAAAAGGGCCATTTTATCTATTTGATTATTAAATCTTCCTCTGCTGAGGTTACCTTTTGATTTGCATTATATGGGGCATAATATCTTACATTCTTTGCCCACATCGGGGAATTCTATCCACATAACAGTTTGTCAGACTCCTTGTCACCAATTTTCCAATCATATTTCTGCCAAGTCTTTTTAATAAGGGCTTTTCTTTTTTTAATATTTTGTTTATCTATTCATTCAGAGAGAGAGAGAGAGAGAGAGAGAGGCAGAGACACAGGCAGAGGGAGAAGCAGACTCCATGCAGGGAGCCGGATGCAGGACTCGATCCCGAGCCACCCAGGGATCCCCATCTACCAAGTCTTTGACCATGTAATAAACCATTGTTCATGGCCCATGAATATATGGATTTGTGGCATTTGGGCTACATTTTCATGTAACTTACTTGTGCCTTCAGGGTATGCTTGATCACAATCTTGTATATACCACTTCTTTTTGATAATGGAATGCTGCTGAACATGGCCGAATTTATGGCTTGGTGGGGCAGTTCATGATGGGCAGCTTAGGTTGCATGGTTACTTGGTGGCTTGTGGTTAAGTATTCTGTCTCTCCTAAGGCCCAATGGGAAGCCAAAAATCTGTTTCTCAAAAGGGAAGTATTCACAGCGATGCTATTCAGCTCTAGGGGCCTCCCAAAGTCTTAAAACAGCATCTCTACCTGCCACTGCCACTTCAAGCACCAACAGATTAGTTGGATTATATGACTCAAGTAACAAAGCAGCTTTCATGACAGCTTGAATCTGTTTTAGAGCCTTCTCTTTTTCTAGACCCCACTCAAAGCTAGAAGCTTTTCAGATTACTTAGTAAGTGGGTCAGAGTAGCACACTCAAGTGAGAAATATGTTGTTTCAATTCTAGAGAGGCCCATTAGACATTGTTCCTCTTTTTTGGATGCAGTAGGGGCCAGATACATAACTTACCTTTGCATCAGAAATGATTTCTCGAGGGGGAGGGGCAAGATGGCGGAGGAGTAGGGTCTCCAGGTCACCTGTCCTCAGCAAATTACCTAGAATACCATCCAATCATCCTGAAAACCTACAAATTCGGCCTGAGATTTAAAGAGAGACCAGCTGGAACGCTACAGTGAGAAGAGTTTGCGCTTCTATCAAGGTAGGAAGACGGGGAAAAAGAAATAAAGAAACAAAAGGCCTCCAAGGGGGAGGGGCCCCGCGAGGAGCCGGGCTGAGGCCGGGGCGAGTGTCCCCAGGACAGGAGAGCCCCGTCCCGGAGGAGCAGGAGCTGCACCAACCTTCCCCGCGGAAAGGGGCTCCCCGGGAATTGGAGCAGGATCCCCAGAAAGGCGGGGATGCCCTCGGGCTCCCTGGGACAGTAACAGAGGAACTGCGCCCGGGGAGATGCGCCGAGCTCCCTAAGGGCTGCAGCGCTCGGCGGGACCCGGAGCAGCTCGGAGGGGCTCGGGCGGCGGCTCCGCGGAGGGGGCTGCGGGGCTCCGGGAACAGCTCAGCGGCGGCGGCTTGGGCGGAGGAAGAAGCTCCGCGCGGAGGGGGCTGCGCGGCTCCGGGAACAGCTCGGAGGGGCTCGGGCGGCGGCTCCGCGGAGGGGGCTGCGCGGCTCCGGGAACAGCTCAGCGGCGGCGGCTCGTGCAGAGGAAGAAGCTCCGCGCAGAGGGGGCTGCGCGGCTCCGGGAACAGCTCAGAGGGGCTCGGGCGGCGGCTCCGCGGAGGGGGCTGCACCGCCTGGAGCGCGAATCCAACAGCGCAGGCCCCGGAGCACAGGGCGCCGGGACACAGCCCAGGATCCGGCCTCCCCCGGGACAGGCAGAGGCCGGGAGGGCCCAGGACAGCAAGGACGCTCCTGCCTGGAACTGAGCAGATCAGCGGCCCCGCCCCGGAGCCCCCAGGCCCTGCAGACGGAGAGCCCCGGAGCTACTGCGGGGGCTGACTCCAGGGTCCCAGAGCTGCCCCCGCCACTGTGGCTTCCTCCCGGGGCCTCACGGGGTGAACAACCCCCACCGAGCCCTGCACCAGGCAGGGGCAGAGCAGCTCCCCCAAGTGCTAACACCTGAGAATCAGCACAGCAGGCCCCTCCCCCAGAAGACCAGCGAGACGGACCAGTTCCAAGGGAAGTCAAGGGACTTAAACTACACAGAATCGGAAGATACTCCCCCGTGGTTTTTTTTGTTTTTGTTTTTGTTTTTGTTTTTTTTGTTTTGTTTTGTGCTTTCTTTTTTCTCTCTTTCTTCTTGATTTCTGATTGCTTCCCCCACCCCCCCTTTTTTTCTTTTTTCTCCTTTCTTTCTTTTTCTTTCTTTTTCTTCTCTTTTTCCCCTATTTTTTTCTTCTTTCTCTTTTTTCTTTTTCTCTTTTTTTCCTTCTCTCTCTTTTTCTCCTTTTCCCAATACAACTTGTTTTTGGCCACTCTGCACTGAGCAAAATGACTAGAAGGAAAACCTCATCTCAAAAAAAAGAATCAGAAACAGCCCACTCTCCCACAGAGTTACAAAATATGGATTACAATTCAATGTCAGAAAGCCAATTCAGAAGCACTATTTTACAGCTACTGGTGGCTCTAGAAAAAACCATAAAGGACTCAAGAGACTTCATGACTGCAGAATTTAGATCCAATCAGGCAGAAATTAAAAATCAATTAAATGAGATGCAATCCAAGCTAGAAGTCCTAACGACGAGGCTTGACTAGGTGGAAGAACGAGTGAGTGACATAGAAGACAAGTTGATGGCAAAGAGGGAAACTGAGGAAAAAAGAGACAGGCAATTAAAAGACCATGAGGATAGATTAAGGGAAATAAATGATAGCCTGAGGAAGAAAAACCTACGTTTAATTGGGGTTCCTGAGGGCGCGGAAAGGGACAGAGGGCCAGAATATGTATTTGAACAAATCCTAGCTGAAAACTTTCCTAATCTGGGAAGGGAAACAGGCATTCAGATCCAGGAAATAGAGAGATCCCCCCCTAAAATCAACAAAAACCGTTCAACACCTCGACATTTAATAGTGAAGCTTGCAAATTCCAAAGATAAGGAGAAGATCCTTAAAGCAGCAAGAGAAAAAAAGTCCCTGACTTTTATGGGGAGGAATATTAGGGTAACAGCAGACCTCTCCACAGAGACCTGGCAGGCCAGAAAGGGCTGGCAGGATATATTCAGGGTCCTAAATGAAAAGAACATGCAACCAAGAATACTTTACCCAGCAAGGCTTTCATTCAAAATGGAAGGAGAGATAAAGAGCTTCCAAGACAGGCAGGAACTGAAAGAATATGTAACCTCCAAACCAGCTCTGCAAGAAATTTTAAGGGGGACTCTTAAAATTCCCCTTTAGAAGAAGTTCAGTGGAACAATCCACAAAAACAAGGACTGAATAGATATGATGACACTAAACTCATATCTATCAATAGTAACTCTGAATGTGAACGGGCTTAATGACCCCATCAAAAGGCGCAGGGTTTCAGACTGGATAAAAAAGCAGGACCCATCTATTTGCTGTCTACAAGAGACTCATTTTAGACAGAAGGACACCTACAACCTGAAAATAAAAGGTTGGAGAACCATTTACCATTCAAATGGTCCTCAAAAGAAAGCAGGGGTTGCCATCCTTATATCAGATAAATTAAAATTTACCCTGAAGACTATAGTGAGAGATGAAGAGGGACATTATCTCATACTCAAAGGATCTATCCAACAAGAGGACTTAACACTCCTCAATATATATGCCCCGAATGTGGGAGCTGCCAAATATTTAAACCAATTAATAACCAAACTCAAGAAATACCTTGATAATAATACACTTATACTTGGTGACTTCAATCTAGCTCTTTCTACCCTGGATAGGTCTTCTAAGCACAACATCTCCAAAGAAACGAGAGCTTTAAATGATACACTGGACCAGATGGATTTCACAGATATCTACAGAACTTTACATCCAAACTCAACTGAATACACATTCTTCTCAAGTGCACATGGAACTTTCTCCAGAATAGACCACATACTGGGTCACAAATCGGGTCTGAACCGATACCAAAAGATCGGGATAGTCCCCTGTATATTCTCAGACCATAATGCCTTGAAATTAGAATTCAATCACAACAAGAAATATGGAAGGACCACAAACACGTGGAGGTTAAGGACCATCCTGCTAAAAGATGAAAAGGTCAACCAGGAAATTAAGGAAGAATTAAAAAGATTCATGGAAACTAATGAAAATGAAGATACAACCGTTCAAAATCTTTGGGATGCAGCAAAAGCAGTCCTGAGGGGGAAATACATCGCAATACAAGCATACATTCAAAAACTGGAAATATCTCAAATTCAAAAGCTCACCTTACACATAAAGGAACTAGAGAAAAAGCAACAAATAGACCCCACCCCCAGCAGAAGAAGAGAGTTAATTAAAATTCGAGCAGAACTCAATGATATCGAGACCAAAAGAACTGTGGAACAGATCAACAGAACCAGGAGTTGGTTCTTTGAAAGAATTAATAAGATAGATAAACCATTAGCCAACCTTATTAAAAAGAAGAGAGAGAAGACTCAAATTAATAAAATCATGAATGAGAAAGGGGACATCACTACCAACACCAAGGAAATACAAACGATTTTAAAAACATATTATGAACAGCTGTACGCCAATAAATTAGGAAATCTAGAAGAAATGGACGCATTCCTGGAAAGCCACAAACTACCAAAACTGGAGCAGGAAGAAATAGAAAACCTGAACAGGCCAATAACCAGGGAGGAAATTGAAGCAGTCATCAAAAACCTCCCAAGACACAAGAGTCCAGGGCCAGATGGCTTCCCAGGGGAATTCTATCAAACGTTTAAAGAAGAAATCATACCTATTCTACTAAAGCTGTTTAGAAAGATAGAAAGAGATGGAGTACTTCCAAATTCGTTCTATGAGGCCAGCATCACCTTAATTCCGAAACCAGACAAAGACCCCACCAAAAAGGAGAATTACAGACCAATATCCCTGATGAACATGGATGCAAAAATTCTCAACAAGATACTAGCCAATAGGATCCAACAACACATTAAGAAAATTATTCACCATGACCAAGTAGGATTTATCCCTGGGACACAAGGCTGGTTCAACACTCGTAAAACCATCAATGTGATTCATCATATCAGCAAGAGAAAAACCAAGAACCATATGATACTCTCATTAGATGCAGAGAAAGCATTTGACAAAATACAGCATCCATTCCTGATCAAAACCCTTCAGAGTGTTGGGATAGAGGGAACTTTCCTCGACATCTTAAAAGCCATCTACGAAAAGCCCACAGCAAATATCATTCTCAATGGGGAAGCACTGGGAGCCTTTCCCCTAAGATCAGGAACAAGACAGGGATGTCCACTCTCACCACTGCTGTTCAACATAGTTCTGGAAGTCCTCGCCTCAGCAATCAGACAACAAAAAGACATTAAAGGCATTCAAATTGGCAAAGAAGAAGTCAAACTCTCCCTCTTCGCCGATGACATGATACTCTACATAGAAAACCCAAAAGCCTCCACCCCAAGATTGCTAGAACTCATACAGCAATTTGGTAGCGTGGCAGGATACAAAATCAATGCCCAGAAATCAATGGCATTTCTATACACTAACAATGAGACTGAAGAAAGAGAAATTAAGGAGTCAATCCCATTTACAATTGCACCCAAAAGCATAAGATACCTAGGAATAAACCTAACCAAAGAGGTAAAAGATCTATACCCTAAAAACTATAGAACACTTCTGAAAGAAATTGAGGAAGACACAAAGAGATGGAAAAATATTCCATGCTCATGGATTGGCAGAATTAATATTGTAAAAATGTCAATGTTACCCAGGGCAATTTATACGTTTAATGCAATCCCTATCAAAATACCATGGACTTTCTTCAGAGAGTTAGAACAAATTATTTTAAGATTTGTGTGGAATCAGAAAAGACCCCGAATAGCCAGGGGAATTTTAAAAAAGAAAACCTTAGCTGGGGGCATCACAATGCCAGATTTCAGGTTGTATTACAAAGCTGTGGTCATCAAGACAGTGTGGTACTGGCACAAAAACAGACACATAGACCAATGGAACAGAATAGAGAACCCAGAAGTGGACCCTGAAATGTACGGTCATCTAATATTCGATAAAGGAGGAAAGACTATCCATTGGAAGAAAGACAGTCTCTTCAATAAATGGTGCTGGGAAAATTGGACATCCACATGCAGAAGCATGAAACTGGACCACTCTCTTTCACCATACACAAAGATAAACTCAAAATGGATGAGAGATCTAAATGTGAGACAAGATTCCATCAAAATCCTAGAGGAGAACACAGGCAACACCCTTTTTGAACTTGGCCACAGTAACTTCTTGCAAGATACATCCACGAAGGCAAAAGAAAGAAAAGCAAAAATGAACTATTGGGACTTCATCAAGATAAGAAGCTTTTGCACAGCAAAGGATACAGTCAACAAAACTAAAAGACAACCTACAGAATGGGAGAAGATATTTGCAAATGACATATCAGATAAAGGGCTAGTTTCCAAAATCTATAAAGAACTTATTAAACTCAACCCCAAAGAAACAAACAATCCAATCATGAAATGGGCAAAAGACATGAAGAGAAATCTCACAGAGGAAGACATGGACATGGCCAACAAGCACATGAGAAAATGCTCTGCATCACTTGCCATCAGGGAAATACAAATCAAAACCACAATGAGATACCACCTCACACCAGTGAGAATGGGGAAAATTAACAAGGCAGGAAACAACAAATGTTGGAGAGGATGCGGAGAAAAGGGAACCCTCTTACACTGTTGGTGGGAATGTGAACTGGTGCAGCCACTCTGGAAAACTGTGTGGAGGTTCCTCAAAGAGTTAAAAATAGACCTGCCCTACGACCCAGCAATTGCACTGTTGGGGATTTACCCCAAAGATTCAGATGCAATGAAACGTCGGGACACCTGCACCCCGATGTTTCTATCAGCAATGGCCACAATAGCCAAACTGTGGAAGGAGCCTCGGTGTCCATCGAAAGATGAATGGATAAAGAAGATGTGGTTTATGTATACAATGGAATATTACTCAGCAATTAGAAACGACAAATACCCACCATTTGCTTCAACGTGGATGGAACTGGAGGGTATTATGCTGAGTGAAATAAGTCAATCGGAGAAGGACAAACAGTGTATGTTCTCATTCATTTAGGGAATATGAATAATAGTGAAAGGGAATATAAAGGAAGGGAAAAGAAATGTTGGGAAATATCAGGAAGGGAGACAGAACATAAAGACTCCTAACTCGGGGAAACGAACTAGGGGTGGTGGAAGGGGAGGAGGGCGGGTGTTGGAGGGGAATGGGTGACGGGCACTGAGGTGGACACTTGACGGGATGAGCACTGGGTGTTTTTCTGTATGTTGGTAAATTAAACACCAATAAAAAAAATAAAAAAAATAAAAAAAAAAAGAAATGATTTCTCAATATACTCCATGTCACTAAACACCTAAACATTTTACTGAGGTTGCCAGTCCCTGAATTTTTATCAGATTCATTTCCCACTCTCTGATGTGTCTTACAAATATGTCTAAAGTAACTGCTAAAAAAAAATAATAGGGAATCCCTGGATGGCTCAGCGGTTTAGCGCCTGCCTTGGGCCCAGGGCATGATCCTGGAGACCCAGGATTGAGTCCCACATCAGGCTCCCTGCATGGAGTCTGCTTCTCCCTCTGCCTGTGTCTCTGCCCCTCTCTCTCTCCCTCTCTCTCTCTCTCTCTCTCTCTGACTCTCATGAATAAATAAATAAAATCTTAAAAAATAATAATAAATAAAGTAGCTGCTACTTCTTGCTCACCAGATCCAATCAGTATAATGTCATCAATGTAATGAACTAGTGTGATGTCTTGTGAAAAGGAAAGGCAATCAAGGTCATTACAGACTAAATTATGACATAGGGCTGGAGAATTAATATGCTCCTGACATAAAGACAGTGAATCTGCATTGTTGTCCTTGTCAGTGAAAAGCAAACTGCTTCTGGCTTATTTGCTAACAGCTATCAAGAAGAAGGCATTTGCCAGATCAATAGCTGTATACCAGGTACCAGAGGATGTGTTAATTGCTCAAGAAACAAAACCACATCTGGAACAGTAGGTGCAATTGGAATCATCATCTGGCTAATTTCACAATAATTATCTGTCATTTTCCAAGTTCCATCTGGTTTCTGCACAGGCCAAGTAGGTACACTGAATGAGGAAATGCTGGGAATCACCACCCCTGAATCTCTGAAGTCCTTGATGATGGTACTAATTTTTCCCACCTCTCTAGGAATGTGGTATTGCTGTTGGTTTACTATTTTTCCAGGTAGAGGCAGTTCTAGTGGCTTCCACTTGGCCTTTCATAGCCTAATAGCACTCAATCCACAATCACAGAACCAATATGTGGATTCATCCAGTTGCTGAGTATTTTTTTGAGCATTTTTATTTCAATTACGCATTTGGGAATAGAGAAATAACCATAGCATGGGTTTGAAAACCCACTGAGTCTCTGTTTTGGTGATTCAAGTTAGACATTGTTCATTCAAATGAGAACTTTCCTACTTAGACAGATCAAGTAAGAATTTAGTAGATTGCTCATCTATTTCTTCTCCAGGGATGTGATAATCAACTAAAAAATCCCAAAGATCTCTACAAGTTAGCCTATTCTGATTACTGCGTTGACTCTATTGTCTATTACGGCAACCAAACTCACCTTGTTTTGGTGATTAAGTTTCACTATTTGGCTCCTAAAACTCTGGGATCCAATTATCCTCATTGTATTGAAATATTCCAGTTCAGTTGCAGCAGTTTACACTGTAATTCTTGACCTACAAGAGAAGATTAACCATAAAGTTCTTCAAGGATGCTTGGATTACCCTCGCAAATTTATTTTTCACAATCACGGTGAAAAGTAGATCCTCCAGGGTAAGTGAGCAGATCTTTTTTTTTTTTTATTTTTATTTTGTCTTCAGTTTCATGTGCCTGTCTAGATTTTTTTTAATAAATTTATTTTTTATTCGTGTTAAATTTACCAACATACAGAATAACACCCAGTGCTCATCCCGTCAAGTGCCCCCCTCAGTGCCCGTCACCCATTCACCCCCCCACCCGCCCTCCTCCCCTTCCATCACCCCTAGTTCGTTTCCCAGAGTTAGGAGACTTTATGTTCTGTCTCCCTTTCTGGTATTTCCCACCCATTTCTTCTCCCTTCCCTTCTATTCCCTTTCACTATTATTTATATTCCCCAAATGAATGAGAACATATGTTTGTCCTTCTCCGAGTGACTCATTTCACTCAGCATAATACCCTTCAGGTCCATCCACGTTGAAGCAAATGGTGGGTATTTGTCGTTTCTAATGGCTGAGTAATATTCCATTGTATACATAGACCACATCTTCTTTATCCATTCATCATTCGATGGACACCGAGGCTCCTTCCACAGTTTGGCTATTGTGGACATTGCTGCTATAAATATCGGGGTGCAGGTGTCCTGCCGTTTCACTGCATCTGAATCTTTGGGGTAAATCCCCAACAGTGCAATTGCTGGGTCGTAGGGCAGGTCTATTTTTAACTCTTTGAGGAACCTCCACACAGTTTTCCAGAGTGGCTGCACCAGTTCACATTCCCACCAACAGTGTAAGAGGGTTCCCTTTACTCCGCATCCTCTCCAACATTTGTTGTTTCCTGCCTTGTTAATTTTCCCCATTCTCACTGGTGTGAGGTGGTATCTCATTGTGGTTTTGATTTGTATTTCCCTGATGGCAAGTGATGCAGAGCATTTTCTCATGTGCATGTTGGCCATGTCCATGTCTTCCTCTGTGAGATTTCTGTTCATGTCTTTTGCCCTGAAATGCCCATTCTAATAATACTAATAAATAAAATAACAGTTATTGAGCCAATAAACAGGGAGGAAATTGAAGCAGTCATCAAAAACTTCCCAAGACACAAGAGTCCAGGGCCAGATGGCTTCCCAGGGGAATTCCATCA
This sequence comes from Vulpes lagopus, assembly GCF_018345385.1. NCBI lineage: Eukaryota > Metazoa > Chordata > Mammalia > Carnivora > Canidae > Vulpes > Vulpes lagopus. The sequence continues at coordinate 57,500,268 of NC_054848.1, forward strand.
AACGTTTAAAGAAGAAACCATACCTATTCTACTAATGCTGTTTGGAAAGATAGAAAGAGATGGAGTACTTCCAAATTTGTTCTATGAAGCCAGCATCACCTTAATCCAAAACCAGACAAAGACAAAGACCTCACCAAAAAGGAGAATTACAGACCAATATCCCTGATGAACATGGATGCAAAAATTCTCAACAAGATACTAGCCAATAGGATCCAACAATACATTAAGAAAATTATTCATCATGACCAAGTAGGATTTATCCCCGGGACACAAGGCTGGTTCAACACTCGTAAAACAATCAATGTGATTCATCATACCAGCAAGAGAAAAACCAAGAGCCATATGATCCTCTCAATAGATGCAGAGAAAGCATTTGACAAAATACAGCATCCATTCCTGATCAAAACTCTTCAGAGTGTAGGGATAGAGGGAACATTCCTCAACATCTTAAAAGCCATCTACGAAAAGCCCACAGCAAATATCATTCTCAATGGGGAAGCACTGGGAGCCTTTCCCCTAAGATCAGGAACAAGACAGGGATGTCCACTCTCACCACTGGTATTCAACATAGTATTGGAAGTCCTAGCCTCAGCAATCAGACAACAAAAAGACATTAAAGGCATTCAAATTGGCAAAGAAGTCAAACTCTCCCTCTTCGCCCGATGACATGATACTCTACGTAGAAAAACCAAAAGCCTCCACCCCAAGATTGCTAGAACTCATACAGCAATTTGGCAGCGTGGCAGGATACAAAATCAATGCCCAGAAGTCAGTGGCATTTCCATACACTAACAATGAGACTGAAGAAAGAGAAATGAAGGAGTCAATCCCATTTACAATTGCACTAAAAGCATAAGATACCTAGGAATAAACCTAACCAAAGAGGTAAAGGATCTATACCCTAAAAACTATAGAACAGTTCTGAAAGAAATTGAGGAAGACACAAAGAGATGGAAAAATATTCCAGGCTCATGGATTGGCAGAATTAATATTGTGAAAATGTCAATGTTACCCAGGAACAATTTACACATTTAATGCAATCCCTAAAAAATTCCATGGAGTTTCTTCAGAGAGTTAGAACAAATTATTTTAAGATTTGTGTGGAATCAGAAAAGACCCTGAATAGCCAGGGGAATTTTAAAAAGAAAACCATAGCTGGGGGCATCACAATGCCAGATTTAAGGTTGTACTACAAAGCTGTGGTCATCAAGACAGTGTGGTACTGGCACAAAAACAGACACATAGTCAATGGAATAGAATAGAGAACCCAGAAGTGGTCCCTGAACTGTATGGTCAACTAATATTGGTAAAGGAGGAAAGAGTATCATTAGAAGAAAAGATAGTCTCTTCAATAAATGGTGCTGGGCAAATTGGACATCCACATGCAGAAGAATGAAAGTAGACCACTCTCTTTCACCATACACAAAGATAAACTCAAAATGGATGAGAGATCTAAATGTGAGACAAGATTCCATCAAAATCCTAGAGGAGAACACAGGCAACACCCTTTTTGAACTCGGCCACAGTAACTTCTTGCAAGATACATCCACGAAGGCAAAAGAAACGAAAAGCAAAAATGAACTATTGGGACTTCATCAAGATAAGAAGCTTTTGCACAGCAAAGGATACAGTCAACAAAACTAAAAGACAAGCTACAGAATGGGAGAAGATATTTGCAAATGACGTATCAGATAAAGGGCTAGTTTCCAAATCTCTAAAGAACTTATTAAACTCAACAGCAAAGAAACAAACAATCCAATCATGAAATGGGCCAAAAGACATGAAGAGAAATCTCACAGAGGAAGACATAGGACATGGCCAACAAGCACATGAGAAAGTGCTCCTGCATCACTTGCCATCAGGGAAATACAAATCAAAACCACAATGAGATACCACCTCACACCAGTGAGAATGGGGAAAATTAACAAGGCACGGAAACAACAAATGTTGGAGAGGATGCGGAGAAAAGGGAACCCTCTTACACTGTTGGTGGGAATGTGAACTGGTGCAGCCACTCTGGAAAACTGTGTGGAGGTTCCTCAAAGAGTTAAAAATAGACCTGCCCTACGACCCAGCAATTGCACTGTTGGGGATTTACCCCAAAGATTCAGATGCAATGAAACGTCGGGACACCTGCACCCCGATGTTTCTATCAGCAATGGCCACAATAGCCAAACTGTGGAAGGAGCCTCGGTGTCCATCGAAAGATGAATGGATAAAGAAGATGTGGTTTATGTATACAATGGAATATTACTCAGCAATTAGAAACGACAAATACCCACCATTTGCTTCAACGTGGATGGAACTGGAGGGTATTATGCTGAGTGAAATAAGTCAATCGGAGAAGGACAAACAGTGTATGTTCTCATTCATTTAGGGAATATGAATAATAGTGAAAGGGAATATAAAGGAAGGGAAAAGAAATGTTGGGAAATATCAGGAAGGGAGACAGAACATAAAGACTCCTAACTCGGGGAAACGAACTAGGGGTGGTGGAAGGGGAGGAGGGCGGGTGTTGGAGGGGAATGGGTGACGGGCACTGAGGTGGACACTTGACGGGATGAGCACTGGGTGTTTTTCTGTATGTTGGTAAATTAAACACCAATAAAAAAATAAAAAAAATAAAAAAAAAAAGAAATGATTTCTCAATATACTCCATGTCACTAAACACCTAAACATTTTACTGAGGTTGCCAGTCCCTGAATTTTTATCAGATTCATTTCCCACTCTCTGATGTGTCTTACAAATATGTCTAAAGTAACTGCTAAAAAAAAATAATAGGGAATCCCTGGATGGCTCAGCGGTTTAGCGCCTGCCTTGGGCCCAGGGCATGATCCTGGAGACCCAGGATTGAGTCCCACATCAGGCTCCCTGCATGGAGTCTGCTTCTCCCTCTGCCTGTGTCTCTGCCCCTCTCTCTCTCCCTCTCTCTCTCTCTCTCTCTCTCTGACTCTCATGAATAAATAAATAAAATCTTAAAAAATAATAATAAATAAAGTAGCTGCTACTTCTTGCTCACCAGATCCAATCAGTATAATGTCATCAATGTAATGAACTAGTGTGATGTCTTGTGAAAAGGAAAGGCAATCAAGGTCATTACAGACTAAATTATGACATAGGGCTGGAGAATTAATATGCTCCTGACATAAAGACAGTGAATCTGCATTGTTGTCCTTGTCAGTGAAAAGCAAACTGCTTCTGGCTTATTTGCTAACAGCTATCAAGAAGAAGGCATTTGCCAGATCAATAGCTGTATACCAGGTACCAGAGGATGTGTTAATTGCTCAAGAAACAAAACCACATCTGGAACAGTAGGTGCAATTGGAATCATCATCTGGCTAATTTCACAATAATTATCTGTCATTTTCCAAGTTCCATCTGGTTTCTGCACAGGCCAAGTAGGTACACTGAATGAGGAAATGCTGGGAATCACCACCCCTGAATCTCTGAAGTCCTTGATGATGGTACTAATTTTTCCCACCTCTCTAGGAATGTGGTATTGCTGTTGGTTTACTATTTTTCCAGGTAGAGGCAGTTCTAGTGGCTTCCACTTGGCCTTTCATAGCCTAATAGCACTCAATCCACAATCACAGAACCAATATGTGGATTCATCCAGTTGCTGAGTATTTTTTTGAGCATTTTTATTTCAATTACGCATTTGGGAATAGAGAAATAACCATAGCATGGGTTTGAAAACCCACTGAGTCTCTGTTTTGGTGATTCAAGTTAGACATTGTTCATTCAAATGAGAACTTTCCTACTTAGACAGATCAAGTAAGAATTTAGTAGATTGCTCATCTATTTCTTCTCCAGGGATGTGATAATCAACTAAAAAATCCCAAAGATCTCTACAAGTTAGCCTATTCTGATTACTGCGTTGACTCTATTGTCTATTACGGCAACCAAACTCACCTTGTTTTGGTGATTAAGTTTCACTATTTGGCTCCTAAAACTCTGGGATCCAATTATCCTCATTGTATTGAAATATTCCAGTTCAGTTGCAGCAGTTTACACTGTAATTCTTGACCTACAAGAGAAGATTAACCATAAAGTTCTTCAAGGATGCTTGGATTACCCTCGCAAATTTATTTTTCACAATCACGGTGAAAAGTAGATCCTCCAGGGTAAGTGAGCAGATCTTTTTTTTTTTTTATTTTTATTTTGTCTTCAGTTTCATGTGCCTGTCTAGATTTTTTTTAATAAATTTATTTTTTATTCGTGTTAAATTTACCAACATACAGAATAACACCCAGTGCTCATCCCGTCAAGTGCCCCCCTCAGTGCCCGTCACCCATTCACCCCCCCCACCCGCCCTCCTCCCCTTCCATCACCCCTAGTTCGTTTCCCAGAGTTAGGAGACTTTATGTTCTGTCTCCCTTTCTGGTATTTCCCACCCATTTCTTCTCCCTTCCCTTCTATTCCCTTTCACTATTATTTATATTCCCCAAATGAATGAGAACATATGTTTGTCCTTCTCCGAGTGACTCATTTCACTCAGCATAATACCCTTCAGGTCCATCCACGTTGAAGCAAATGGTGGGTATTTGTCGTTTCTAATGGCTGAGTAATATTCCATTGTATACATAGACCACATCTTCTTTATCCATTCATCATTCGATGGACACCGAGGCTCCTTCCACAGTTTGGCTATTGTGGACATTGCTGCTATAAATATCGGGGTGCAGGTGTCCTGCCGTTTCACTGCATCTGAATCTTTGGGGTAAATCCCCAACAGTGCAATTGCTGGGTCGTAGGGCAGGTCTATTTTTAACTCTTTGAGGAACCTCCACACAGTTTTCCAGAGTGGCTGCACCAGTTCACATTCCCACCAACAGTGTAAGAGGGTTCCCTTTACTCCGCATCCTCTCCAACATTTGTTGTTTCCTGCCTTGTTAATTTTCCCCATTCTCACTGGTGTGAGGTGGTATCTCATTGTGGTTTTGATTTGTATTTCCCTGATGGCAAGTGATGCAGAGCATTTTCTCATGTGCATGTTGGCCATGTCCATGTCTTCCTCTGTGAGATTTCTGTTCATGTCTTTTGCCCTGAAATGCCCATTCTAATAATACTAATAAATAAAATAACAGTTATTGAGCCAATAAACAGGGAGGAAATTGAAGCAGTCATCAAAAACTTCCCAAGACACAAGAGTCCAGGGCCAGATGGCTTCCCAGGGGAATTCCATCAAACGTTTAAAGAAGAAACCATACCTATTCTACTAATGCTGTTTGGAAAGATAGAAAGAGATGGAGTACTTCCAAATTTGTTCTATGAAGCCAGCATCACCTTAATCCAAAACCAGACAAAGACAAAGACCTCACCAAAAAGGAGAATTACAGACCAATATCCCTGATGAACATGGATGCAAAAATTCTCAACAAGATACTAGCCAATAGGATCCAACAATACATTAAGAAAATTATTCATCATGACCAAGTAGGATTTATCCCCGGGACACAAGGCTGGTTCAACACTCGTAAAACAATCAATGTGATTCATCATACCAGCAAGAGAAAAACCAAGAGCCATATGATCCTCTCAATAGATGCAGAGAAAGCATTTGACAAAATACAGCATCCATTCCTGATCAAAACTCTTCAGAGTGTAGGGATAGAGGGAACATTCCTCAACATCTTAAAAGCCATCTACGAAAAGCCCACAGCAAATATCATTCTCAATGGGGAAGCACTGGGAGCCTTTCCCCTAAGATCAGGAACAAGACAGGGATGTCCACTCTCACCACTGGTATTCAACATAGTATTGGAAGTCCTAGCCTCAGCAATCAGACAACAAAAAGACATTAAAGGCATTCAAATTGGCAAAGAAGTCAAACTCTCCCTCTTCGCCCATGACATGATACTCTACGTAGAAAAACCAAAAGCCTCCACCCCAAGATTGCTAAAACTCATACAGCAATTTGGCAGCGTGGCAGGATACAAAATCAATGCCCAGAAGTCAGTGGCATTTCCATACACTAACAATGAGACTGAAGAAAGAGAAATGAAGGAGTCAATCCCATTTACAATTGCACTAAAAGCATAAGATACCTAGGAATAAACCTAACCAAAGAGGTAAAGGATCTATACCCTAAAAACTATAGAACAGTTCTGAAAGAAATTGAGGAAGACACAAAGAGATGGAAAAATATTCCAGGCTCATGGATTGGCAGAATTAATAATGTGAAAATGTCAATGTTACCCAGAACAATTTACACATTTAATGCAATCCCTAAAAAATTCCATGGAGTTTCTTCAGAGAGTTAGAACAAATTATTTTAAGATTTGTGTGGAATCAGAAAAGACCCTGAATAGCCAGGGGAATTTTTAAAAAGAAAACCATAGCTGGGGGCATCACAATGCCAGATTTAAGGTTGTACTACAAAGCTGTGGTCATCAAGACAGTGTGGTACTGGCACAAAAACAGACACATAGGTCAATGGAATAGAATAGAGAACCCAGAAGTGGTCCCTGAACTTATGGTCAACTAATATTTGGTAAAGGAGGAAAGAGTATTCATTAGAAAAAAGATAGTCTCTTCAATAAATGGTGCTGGGCAAATTGGACATCCACATGCAGAAGAATGAAAGTAGACCACTCTCTTTCACCATACACAAAGATAAACTCAAAATGGATGAAAGATCTAAATGTGAGACAAGATTCCATCAAAATCCTAGAGGAGAACACAGGCAACACCCTTTTTGAACTCGGCCACAGTAACTTCTTGCAAGATACATCCACGAAGGCAAAAGAAACAAAAGCAAAAATGAACTATTGGGACTTCATCAAGATAAGAAGCTTTTGCACAGCAAAGGATACAGTCAACAAAACTAAAAGACAAGCTACAGAATGGGAGAAGATATTTGCAAATGACGTATCAGATAAAGGGCTAGTTTCCAAGATCTCTAAAGAACTTATTAAACTCAACAGCAAAGAAACAAACAATCCAATCATGAAATGGCCAAAAGACATGAAGAGAAATCTCACAGAGGAAGACATAGACATGGCCAACATGCACATGAGAAAGTGCTCCTCATCACTTGCCATCAGGGAAATACAAATCAAAAAATCAAAACCACAATGAGATACCACCTCACACCAGTGAGAATGGGGAAAATTAACAAGGCACGAAACAACAAATGTTGGAGAGGATGCGGAGAAAAGGGAACCTCTTACACTGTTGGTGGGAATGTGAGCTGGTGCAGCCACTCTGGAAAACTGTGTGGAGGTTCCTCAAAGAGTTAAAAATAGACCTGCCCTACGACCCAGCAATTGCACTGTTGGGGATTTACCCCAAAGATTCAGATGCAATGAAACGCCGGGACACTTGCACCCCGATATTTATAGCAGCAATGTCCACAATAGCCAAACTGTGGAAGGAGCCTCGGTGTCCATCGAAAGATGAATGGATAAAGAAGATGTGGTTTATGTATACAATGGAATATTACTCAGCCGTTAGAAACTACAAATACCCAACATTTGCTTCAGCGTGGATGGAACTGGAGGGTATTATGCTGAGTGAAATAAGTCAATCGGAGAAGGACAAACATTGTATGTTCTCATTCATTTGGGGAATATAAATAACAGTGAAAGGGAATATAAGGGAAGGGAGAAGAAAAAGACTCCTATCTTGGGGAAACGAACTAGCAGTGGTCGAAGGGGAGAAGTGCGGGGGGTGGGGGTCAATCAATGGGTGACGGGCACTGATGGGGGCACTTGACTGGATGAGCACTGGGTGTTATTCTGTATGTTGGTAAGTTGAACACCAATAAAAATTAATTTATTTAAAAAAAAAGAAAACTAGAAAGCACTGATGAAAGAAATTTAAGATGACACAAAGAAATGGAAAGACATTCCATACCCATGGATTGAAAGAATATTTTTAAAATGTCTACACCACTCAAAACAATGTACACATTTAATGCAATCCCTATCAAAATGCCAACAGCATTTTTCACAGAGCCAGAACAAACAATTCTAAAACTTGTATGAAGTAAAAAAGACTCTGAATAGCCAAAGCAATCTTGAAAAATAAAATCAAAGTTTAAGGTGTCATAATTCTGGACTTCAAATTATATTACTAAGCTGTGGTTATCGGAATAGTATGGTACCGGCACACAAATAGACACATACACCAATGGAGCAGAATAGAAAACCCAGAAATGGACTCAGAACTATATGGTCAACTAATCATTGACAAAGCAGGAAAGAATATCCAATGGGAAAAATAAAATCTCTTCAACAAATGGTGTTGGGAAAACTGGACAGCAACATGGAAAAGAATGAAACTGGACCACTTTCTTACACCATACACACAAAAAATTCAAAATGGATTAGAGACCTAAATGTGAGACAGGAAACTATTAAAATCCTAGAGGAGAACACAGACAGTAACCTCTTTGACATCTGACATAGAAAAGTTTTTCTAGATATGTCTCCTGAGGCAAGGGAAGTAAAAGCAAAAATAAACTACTGGGACTATATCAATATAAAAATCTTCACAGCAAGGGAAATAATCCACAAAAGTAAAGGACAACTCATGGAATGGGAGAAGAGATGTGAAACTAACATATTTGATAAAGGGTTACTATCCAAAATCCATAAAGAACTTTTAAAACTCAACACCCCAAAAATGAATAATACAATTAAAAATGGGCAGAAATCAAGTATAGACATTTTTTCAAAGAAGACATACAGGTGGCTAACAGACAAGACACATGAAAATATGCTCAACATCACTTACCACCAGGGAAATACAATTAAAAACTACAATGAGATATCACCTCACACCTGTCAGAATGGCTAAAGTTAACAACACACACACAAAAAAACAGGTGCTGGCAAAGATGTGGAGAAAGTGGAACTCTCATGCACTGTCAGTGGGAATGCAAATGGGTGCAGCCACTCTGGAAAACAGCATGGAGGTTCCTCAAAATGTTAAAAATAGAACTACGTTATGATCTAGCAGTTGCACTACTAGGTATTTGCCCAAAGAATACAAAAATACTAATTCAAAGGGATACATATACTCTGATGTTTATAGCAGCATTATCTACAATAGTTGAATTATGGAAACAGCCCAAGTATCCATTGACTGATGAATGAAAGAAGATGTGGTATGTGTGTGTATATATATAATGGAATGTTACTCGACCATAAAAAAGAATGAAATCTTGGCATTTTCAGTGACATGGATGGAGCTAGAGAGTATAATGCTAAGCAAAATAAGTCAGAGAAAGGCAAATATCATATGATTTCACTCATATGTGAAATTTAAGAAAGAAACAAAACAAACTAGCAAAGGTGGGAAAAAGAGTGACACAAATGAAGAAATAGGGTCTTAGCTATAGAAAACAAACTGATGTTATCAGAGGGGAAGTAGGTGGGGTGGGGGTGGGTGAAATAGGTGATGGGGATTAAGGAATGTACTTGTAGTGATGAGCACCAGGTGTTGTATGGCAGTGTTGAATCACTATATTATACACCTGAAACTAATATTACACTGTATGTTAACTAACTGGAATCTTATTATTATTTTTTTTTACTAACTAGAATTTTAATAAAAACTAAGAAAAGGGGCAGCCCAGGTGGCTCAGCGGTTTTGCGCCGCCTTCGGCCTAAGGTGTTATCCTGGAGACCCTGGATCGAGCCCTGCGTTGGGCTCCCTGCATGGAGCCTGTTCTCCCTCTGCCTGTGTCTGTGTGTCTCTCATGAATGAATGAATGAATGAATAAATAAATAAATAAATAAAACTAAGAAAAAACTCTGCTTGGCCATTGAGGTGAATCCCTTTTGGAGTATCTGTGCAGTTCATATGACTCCTTAAATTGTGCCCCCTCATTTTCCAGTTTCTTATAATGGTGGGATCCTGGTGATGAATGTGATTTGTAAATGTTGTTCCAATCCTAGGCCTAAATTGATTGGCCTAAGAATAATAACCTGACTGTTGAGAAGTTCTTCCCAGAAAAATTTAATGTGTGTGTGTGCGTGTGTGTGTGTGTGTGTGTGTGAGAGAGAGAGAGAGAGAGAGGGAGAGAGAGAGAGAGAAATGGAAATGGATTGTTTTTCCCCTGTGGGTGAACCTTAGAAAGTAAACAATAATGCCATGGTTCTGTGGGGAAGTTATATTTTCCATGATTTCTGTGGAGCTGAGAAAGCTGCTCATCAGAGAAAGAAGCAAAAAGAAACATCATAAAGAGAAAGATAAATGGTATTGTCCATTGTCTAAGTTTCTGAAGACTTTGCAGTTGCCTGCTCTGGTGCATTCCTGAAATCCAATAACATTTTTGACCTTGGGTTTTGTGACACACCTTTAACTCCTTATAAGTTTCCCTGTGTTGATGAAAGTAGCTTACATTGGTTTCTGTTACTTGTAACTAAAGAATCTTGGTATGGAGACTTTAGTCAGGTTGATCATCATGCCTAAGTCTCTGGACCATTTTTCTTTAATTTATCTTTTAGCACTGTGTCTGGAACAATGTTTAAGAACGCCCTTTATTCTCCATGCTTCAGTCTATTCTCTAGGCCCTTTCTTTCCGCTGGCTGACATGCTGCAAATGAATTAGTTACTCTTGCCAGTACCCAAGGGGTTGAGCCAGAGCCAAGTCACAAGTCAGTGCCAGTAGAGTAGCTGCATTTATTTCCAGTCTGTAGCAGTAGATTATTGTATATAAATACATAAATATGTATATACATATTTAGAGTGGGTTGGAAGGTTGTTGCAGGGAAAGTAGAAGGAAGGAGTGGTCCAGAGAGAATATAGACACCAGATTAGTAGAGGAATGAAATACACTTAATGGACAATCTATAGGATGTTAGCCAGGGATCTCAGAAAGGACAGAGCAGAGAACTCTGTGTCAGTTCTCCCAGAGTCAGGTTGTTATGATAGGCAAACTGCTTTATGGGCCATAGGTTTGCTTCTGAGGCAGGGAGGGCAGAAATATAACAAAAGCTAAAGAGTAAGCAACCAGATAAGACAGGAAGTCCAAATCAGAAATAGGAGGGAAGAAGGTGAAGGGGTAGTGTGACAGGATAGAAGAAAAATGAGGTAGAAAGCCCTAGAGAAAAACTGGAATTGTCCATTGTGTCTAAAAGCACTAGTGTCTAAAAGCACTAAGTCAGGAACCAGTTGACTCATTTGGAGGTCAGCCAAACCAGACAGGTAGCCCCATGTTGTGTGGATATAACTAACAGAGCCAAGAGCTTTCAAGGCAGTGATTTGGCTTTCCTGATTATTTTGGCAAGACCACACTCCCACTACTATACTTATATCAACGTGATTTGGATGAGCGCCTTTGTAATTGCCACTCTAGCCCTTCAACCTATATCAAATGATCCTGCATTCTATTGGATGTCTCCATTTCTGTCCGTCCCTCTTTCCAGGCAGAATATTTATAAACACATTACAATTGTGCTTCTGACTAATGTCTATCATTATTTGGTACACATTTAAGTGTAAATGGAATCCATTTTTATATTTGGTCATTTTATTCCAGGACAAAATGTTCTATTAAAATCCATGAGAAATTCAAGAAAGAACAGAGGGTCTACTCAGGCTCAATTGTTTGTAAGAAATCCACTTAAGCTAACTAAGATAAAGTGAAATATTTATTCTAAGGCTATGAGCAGAGTAACAGAATGAAAGGAGTAGTACATAAATCCAAGAATAAACACTAAAAGGAATGGAATTCACCAAGATTAGAGTGGGGGATAGTTTTGGCTTCAAGATAACATTAGAGAATTTCAGTAAGAGTTTTAGAGTCTTCACTCTAGTGACTGAGTCTTCTTTCCATCCCACTACCACTTGATAATTAGTCATTATTACTCATAAATCACTCTGTACATAGCCTATTATGGCTTCTCCAGCCCCAGTTATACCTCATGACCTTTTAGGTATAATAATTCACTGTTTGTTTTCTGTTATTGTAGTTTTCTGTTTCATATTCTAGATTTAAGAAATAAAGTATGTGACCAGCTCATTCTTTCAAAGTAGCCTATACCGAACAGTTCATGCTCTTAGAAAGGTCTGTCTCCCTCACCACAGAAATTTAACTGTGATGGGGGAGGGAAAACAAGTGGAGTCATGTGTTAGAAAATGTGGCTACTTACCTGGCACTAGGGATCTAGAAGAGCATAAAATAGTGGAATATGACATAAGGTAGAAGGGAGGAAAATAGCTGAGGCACTGGTGCCTCTAACAAAGAAAACTAACATGGGGAGTATAAGCCTGAGACAGGGTTTTAGACCCAAACAGTAAGAAGGTTGTTATTGGGCTCCTTTACAGGGACATTTATCGCATGTCTACTTTGGACCAACCAATTTAAATTAATTGACTCATTTTTCTGGTGTCATATTATCCCTGAGGAATAATTATTATTAACACAACTGTACAGATGAAGAGCCTGAAACCCAAAGAGTAACTGTCTAAACTTCTGAGCAAGTAAATGACAGAGAAAGGATATTCTGGGAAGTTGGGTTAGCCTTTTGGGGCCATTTGAGTTGGCACGGTTTCAATATTGGGCAAGTAATGTAAGTCCTACCAATAAGCCAGATGTGGAAGGATGAGAGACGTGGGGAAATACATGCTGTCAGGGAGAGAGTATGTGATAGCAACTACTTTAAAATAAGTACAGAATTTTGACTCCCTCCAATAACCAGCCCAGACAAAGACTCTTTGAGAGCCTCTGGACATCAAACAAAGCCCTGAAAATTAGCCCTCAGTGGTGATAATTCTATTGAATAATAAGAGGATGGAGGGAGGAAGGCACAGGAGAATTCATTTTGGAGTTTTACCTCCATTTTGAGGCACAGAGGAACCCAGAAGACAATGTTGTGTATTCCCAGGGAAAGGCAGATTAGAGACTCCTAATTACTCTTCCATACTCCCCTCTTCATCCCTCTCTTTCCATAGGAGAGGCTGGGATGGGTGAGTGGGGGCTGCACAAGGACTCTGGCTCAGCTTCTGCAGCCTTCATGACTCCATCTTGAGGCTATGGTGCCACTCACTGTCCAGAGTTTTCCTTGGGGGGCAGAGTGGGCCTGGGGACAGCAGGTACTGTCTCCAGGAGCAGCAAGCAGACTTTCTGAGAAGTCCTGGGAAAAGACAGTCACTTACTTCCCAACTTTGTGTAAGGAAGTGTGGAAAGAGTCTTGGAGAAGGGGTTTGAAAACTGGCACTTAGTTCCCCTCTGGACTTCACTTTCTCTCCATAAGAACATCCATCTCATCCTCTCAGGATTAAGGGTTGATTAAATGTGAGGTTGGATTAAATGTGATGAGGGCTATGGGAGCATCTGTGAACTGTAAATTGCCCACCCAAAGGTGAGGGCACCCTGTTGTCCTTGAAGGGAGCCTCTATGTTCAGATGTGCTGGGGAAAGACCTTTGTGTTCATGGAGCTAAAGGATGAAGGACATGGGTCCTTGTTGGGTGGGGAGGCAACAGGACAAATGAGGAGGCAAGTAGCTGAAAGATCTCCCTGACAGGAGGAAAGTCTGGTCTTTGCAAGGCTTTGAGGTGGATGGAACTGCAGGGCTTGGTGTCCCAGAAGACTCCGTCCAAGAGGAGAAAGAGTGTATGTGGCTGTCTGTGAGAGAGAAGTGGAGGTGGTTACCCTGGCCCTCCCCTTCATTCCCACTCAGGCAAGTGGCTGAATGAAGCAAGTTGGTGGAGAGTAGGGCAGAGGAGTGTTGGATGGAGAGCAAATTCAAGAGGGGGTCTTACAGTCCATCTGGTCCATTCCTGGGTCTCCGTTCAGGTTTGAAGGAGGTTTCTCAAGCCTAGGAAATCCTGCTAGCTAGTTCACTTGTGTGAACCTAGGGCAACTGGCGTGGGTTCATTTTCACCCTGTGTGGTACCCAGGGACTGTGTGGTGAGGAAGCCTACTTGAGCTGGGAGCTCCCACCAGCATGTTTGGCCACCCCTCCCCAGGAGTTCTGGGACAACTATTACAGGGGACTCGTGGGATTGAGGGATGGGCTGTTTCTTTGGAAGGAGCAGCCCCATTGTGCTGACTTGTGTGGAGGAGGTGGCCTCCCAGACCTGGAAGGAAGGAGGTTGGAGTGGAATGGGGAAAAGGATGGCTGCTCTGGACCAAGGAGGCAATTCCCACCCCCAACCCCTTCATCTCTGAGAGCCCCTTGCCTAGAATCACTTAGATCCTTCACTAGCTGCAAACCAATTCGGCCCTTGGAGCCTTGGGGGCCAGATCAGGTACAGGGAAGAGAGAAGAGGGCCACTGGCAGGAAGGGGTTGTCGCTCATCCAGCCTGGATCACCCACAGGGCTCTGGACCAAGTGTTAGGTGGGGGCGGCAATGCTGCAGTCCCTGTTGGTGGTGACATGGGCAGGGCAGTAGGGGTGGGGGATGGAGGAGGAGCTGAGCCCAGGATATATGACAGCTGCAGTCTATTCATCTGGCTCCCCAGACAGTTGACAGGGCCTGGGGCTGGTTTCTCCTGCCTTCCTTCCCACCCCTTTGCCCTGAGCCATACTGATTCTCATCTGATTAGCAGGGTCAGATGTATCTCAGTGGCATGTCTCCTGGGTTCTTACCCTTCCCAGACCCAGAAGTGGATGGAGGGCCACAGAGGCTCATAAACCATGCCCTTTGCCACCCAAGGTGATCAGAGGCCAGTGGCAGAACCAAGAGATGCTGCAGCCAGGGCCCCAGGGACCGCAGCTCCATATCCATCCCCAGGCACTCCTGGAGTGTGAGCGTGAGGTAGATGTGGAGACCTGGTGGGAAGTGGTACTGATTTGCACCTCCATCCCTGGATTCCAGGGCCCAGTCATTGCAATAAGTAGGGTGGATGTGCAGTGGAACAAGGGTAGCGGTCTCCTGCCTCTAGCCTTCCATCCCTGGAGCAGGTAGGCCTGTGGAGCAAGGAGGCTCTGGGCTGGGGTTGTTTGATAGGTGCTGTCAGTCCATGGTTCCTACTGGCTAGGCAAGAGCACTGCTGGGCTCAGCTCTGGTACTTGTTAGATGTGAGCAATGAGCTAATTTTTAAAAAACATTTTTTATTCATTTCAGAGAGAGACAGCATAAGTGGGAGGGGCAGAGGGAAAGAATCTCAAGCAGCCTCTGCTGAGCAAGGAGCCTCACTAAGGGCTCAGTCCCATGACCATAAGATCATAACCTGAGCCGAAACCAAAGTGGGAGGCACTTCACGGACTGTGCCACCCAGGTACCTTAGCAATGGGTACTTTTATCCTGCTGGGCTCTGGCTCATCAGGAAACCAATGCTGAGTAGTGTGTAGTTCTTCTGAGTGGGTCTGGCCAGGAAGAGGTCAGTCTCACAAGGCGGCGGGGAGGGGAAAATGCTAAGACCTTCATCCCAGAGGTGATGTATCCTCAGAGAAGACCATATTTTAGTGCCTAAGACTGTATGCTCCAGGTTGCTGTGTCAGGAATGGAATCTAGACCCTGTCATTGGGGCCTGGGTTCACAATGGAACACTTAGGAGGAAAAGTTAAAAAAAAACAGGTGCACTAGAGGGCCAAAGTATAAGAATCCCCCCTCTCTAAAGGGAAGGCATGTTCTTAGCAAATCTGTTAGGTACCTCTATAGCTGGCAAATGTCCTATTTGAGAGTGTGGAGGTCAGTGATCCAAATAGGGGAGTCCAGACAGATCACCTATCCTGAGAGGGTGGAAGGAGAGCAGAGACTCTAACACGAGACCAGGGAAATGATCCAGGAAAGTAAAAGGGAAGATTCCTGGACAGTACAAAAATTGGGCACAATGTGATGCTTGCACCCTTCCTTCAGGAGGTTTGGCTGTTTTTGTTTATTGGTTTTGTTCTTTATTTTAAAGATTTTATTTATTTATGAGAAAGAGAGAGAGAGAGAGAGAGAGAGAATGAGCAGAGGGGGAACAACAGAAGGAGAGGGAGAAGCAGGCTCTCTGCTGAGCAGGGAGCCCAACGTGGGGTTTCATCCCAGGACCCTGGGATCATGACCTGAGCAGAAGGAGACTCATAACGACTGAGCCACCCGGGTGCTCTGAGCTGGCTGTTTTTAAAGGAATAGCACAGATACTAACGCCACATCTCTTCCTAGACTTCCCTCATTCTGAGCTAAGCTAGACCTCCTTGGGTTTGACCAACGGAAGGTTTAGATTCTTTCTGAGGGGATTCTTGGCTTGGGAGTTGAGCATTGTGACAGTGTTTCAGGCTCTCCTAACACTTTTCAATGGACCAATCCTAAAGCTAGCCAGGTTTCAGGTAATGGGAATTTTATTTCCTCTCCTAATGAAAACAGCTTCTTTGCTTGTTTTGATCATAAAAATGATGTATTTCATAAAGTTTTGTTTAATAAAAATAAGAATATGTGAAAAAATGTGGATACTATCTCCCCCACCTCTGCTTTTTTGTAAAACAATAACCAAAACACCCCCAAATATGTGTGTGTATATCCAGATAGGATTTGGGAAATAAAGAGAAAAATATGGAAGGCTGCAAATTTTTAATATAGGTTACCTATGGTAGGGTGGAGGACATGCTGCCATGGAAGGGAGGAAAATAGGAAAAAATGGAAAGAAAAAAGCCACATTAAAAAAGGAACATATGTGATAACAATTATGAATTTACATTAAAAAGATGCAGACTCATTGTAAGAACTGAAAACAATATATCAAGGAATAAGGTATTATATATAAATTTCTCCAAACCTCAGATTTTAGTGATAACCTCTAGTAATATTCGTATGTGTTTTTCCAGATAGACATACTGTTCTACATCCATCCTGCTTTTGCAGTTTTATAAGGAAATCTTTAATTTTTATTTTTTAAAGATTTTTTTAAGATTTTATTTTTAAGTAATCTCTGTATCCAACATGGGGCTTAAACTTACAACCCTGAGATCAAGAGTCAAATGCTCTACTGATTGAACAAGCCAGGTGCCTCATAAAGAAAATTTTTATCGAGTTGTATCATACATACAAAGAAATGCACAGATCATAAATGTATAGTTCCATGATATATAATGTTATAAGCTCCATGATATATAATATATAATATTATATAAATATATATAATTTATAATGTAAACCCACCCTTATAACCAGTATTCAGATTATATATAACATATGCCCCAGAAGGCCCCTGTGGCTGCTTCTAGTCATACACTTCCTTCAGCCCTGAGGGCCTGAAGGTAACCACTGTTCTGACTTCTAAAATAACAGATTAGTTTGTTTTTATAAACTGAATCATAAGTATATATATTTCTTGGTCTATATTCTTTTGCTTAAACTTATATTTTTTGAAGTTCCAACTATTATACAGTAATAGTTCTTTTTTTCTCATTGACATATAAAATTCCATTGTTCGGGCAGCCCGGATGGCTCAGCGATTTAGCACCGCCTTCAGCCCAGGATGTGATCCTAGAGACCGGGGATCGAGTCCCACATCAGGTTCTCTGCATGGCGCCTGCTTCTCCCTCTGCCTGTGTCTGTGCCTCTCTCTCTCTCTGTGTCTCATGAATAAATAAAAAAAATCTTAAAAAAATAAAATTCCATTGTTCAAATATATCACAGGGTATTCATCCATTCTGTTGAGATGAACGTTTCAGTTGTTTCTAGTTTTGGGTATTATGAAATTGCATGAATATTCTTGTACCTAATTATACATTTTTGTTTGATATATACCGAAGAATGGAACTGCTATGTATATGGGATGGTTTTATTTTCAGTTTTAGTAGCTATTGCTAGTCTTCCAAACTGGTTATACCAGTTTATTTTATTTGCATTTATGTACTTTTGAGTAAAGTTGAATGTTTTATATATATTAGTTGACCATTTGGGCCGTTTTCTATGAGTTAACTATCAAGTATTTTCCTCCATTTTTACTGATTTTTTTTCTTATTGATTTTTAAGAACTTACTTTGTATTAAGAGTATACATGTCAATGCTGTTCTGAGTATTACTTGATGAATATTTAAGATGTTTCCAATTTCCCACTTATTTAAATAACCCTGTGGCAAATGTCCTTAAACATACTCATAAATTAACAGTCTTGTATGTTTATATATGTTCATTTATTTTCAGGAAGAATAATTAATGGGGCCAAAGTATATACTTTTGAATTGATTTATTAAATATTGGATGGATAAAAAAGAATATTAATAAAATATATACAACAAACAAGGCATATGTCCTTTTTTTTATTTATTTATTTATGATAGTCACACACAGAGAGAGAGAGAGAGGCAGAGACACAGGCAGAGGGAGAAGCAGGCTTCATGCACCGGGAGCCTGATGTGGGACTCGATCCAGGGTCTCCAGGATCGCGCCCTGGGCCAAAGGCAGGCGCCAAACCGCTGTGCCACCCAGGGATCCCCAAGGCATATGTCCTTATTGAGGTTCAGCTGCCATATAATAAACTACACATATTTAAAGTATAAATGTGTCATGAAACCATCACCATAATCAAGATAATAAACATATCCATCAACTGCAAAATTTTTTCACGTTGCTTTATAATCGTTCATTTTTAATGCTGAATAGTATTCCATAGTTTTGCTATCATTCACTTGGTGATAGACATGTGGGTTGTTTAGAGCTTGAGCTATTAAAAATTTTGCTATGAACATTTATGTACAAATGTACAAATGTCTGCATGAATATATGCTTTCAGTTTTCTTTGGTAATATCTAGGAGTGGAATAATTTGATGTATGTTGGTGTATGTTGTACTTACAAGTAACTGCCAAACTGTTTTCCAAAGTGGGTATCCAAGGGCACCTCACATTTGGAGATTTACTAGAAGGATGCACATGACACAGTGTATAGTGTTACTCATAACTAAGATTTATTATAGTGATGTATAGTAAGGATATATAGCATAATCATTATGGAAAAATAAACAGGCAAAGTCTGGAGGAATATCTGTGCAGGTTTCCTTATGTTCTCTTCCTCCTGTTAGTAGTCACACAGATAGCATTCTTCTTTTAGCAAAAAATGCAACAACTTGTGCAGTGTTTCTGCCTAGGGAAGCCCATTGGAGACTCAATACCCAAGGGTTTCATTGGGAGCTAGTCATGTAGGTACCTTTTGCCTCGCACATACTAAAATTATAGATTCCCAGAAGGAAAGTAGTTAGTCAATATAAACCTTATCTTATCATTTGTACAAATAGCGTAGGTACAGTGAGCCACTTTAATCAGTTTTGGAAAGGCCAAGTGAGAAGCTCAGTTTTTTAAAATCTCCACCAGCCAGTAATGAGCCACCCACCTGATGGCATCACTGGAGACCATGTAGAAAGCCTGCAGTTTCACCCCTACCTAGAAACAATGAGGTTCCCTTCCCTCTATCCTTTGAAGTGGTATCAGAAGAGAACTAGAGAAGAGTCAGGATTTTAATCACAATCCAGGAGTAACATGAACATCCCCACCATCATGTCCATAGAGAAGACATGAGGAGCCGGAACAGTCATCACTATCCATCAGTAATGAGGATATCCCCCACCCTCTGTCAATGGAGGTCAAGTAGGGAAGTAGGAGTTCTATTTACAACCACCTGGAAGTAATAAGACAGTACCCTACTTCCCCTGCAAGAGGGATGTTAGAGAAAACTAGCTACAATAGCAGGTTTTTAATAATATTCAGAGTCCCATAATATGAAAATGTCCAGGTTTCAAACTAAAATTAGCCATAAAACTAAGAAATAGGAAGATCTCAGAATGAATGAAAAAGACAATCAATATATGTCAATACCGAGATGACATAAATATTAAAAGTATCTGACAAAAAATTAAAGCAGCCAAGATAAAAAAAAAAAAAAACTTCAATGGGAAATGACAAACATGTGAAACACATGAAAAAATAGAAAATTTCAACAAAGAAATTTAAGACATATAGAAGAGCAAAATGGAATTTTATAAGTCCCCCCACCAAAAAAAAAACAAAAAACAAATAATAACTAAAAAAGCTCGGTAGATGGACTCAATAGCAAAACAATAGGGCCAGAGGAAACAATCAGTGAACTGGAAGATAGAACAAAAGAAATGATTTAGTCTGAACCACAGAGAGAATATATACTGAAAAAAAAAATGAAAAGAGCTTCAGGGACATGGGAGACTAAGAGAAAAGATCTAACATTTGTGTCATCAAGATCCCAGAGGGAGGGGAGAGGGACGGTGAGGCTGAATACATGCCTGAAGAAATTATGACTGAAAACTTCTCAAATTTGGAGAAAGTCATAAACCTACAGATTAAAAAATCAGAACAAACCCCAAACGGGAAAACCTCAAAGGAATCCACCCAAAGACACATGCTAATCTTCTGTGAACTAAAGACAAAGAAAAAAATCTTGAAAGCAGCCGGATAAGAACGGCATCTTACCTATGGTGGAACAATGATTTGAATGACAGTGGTTTCTCATCAGAAACATGAAAGTGAGAAGAAAGTGGCACAATGTTTTTTTGGTGCTGAAAGAACTGTCAACATGGAATCCTATACTCACTTTTGGAATAAAGAGGAAATCAAGACTTGTTCAGATGAAGGAAAACTAAGACAATTTGTCAATGGTGAATCCACCCTGAAGAGTGTCTAAGTGAAGTTCTGTAACCAGAATGGAGATAATAAGAAAACTTGGAACTTCAGGAAAGTAGAAAGAACATGGTAAGCAAAAATGAGTAGATGCAATACTTTCCTCCTTCCAAGTTTTCTAAATTATGTTTGATTATTGAAACAAAAATTATAATTCTGCCTGATGTAGAGGAAATATTTAATATATATATATATTAAATCAGTGGTGGGTTATAGGACATTAAGGAAGGTATGATTTCCATACTTCACTCAAGCTGGTGAAATGAGGACACCAGTATACTGTGATAAGCTATACTGTAATATAATATACTGTACTAATATACTGTGATAAGCTATACTGTAATACCTAGAGCAACAACAAATAAGACTATACAAAGAAATGAACTTTAAAAGATTATAGCTAAGGGATACCTGGGTGGCTCAGTCAGTTAAGCATCTGTCTTTGTTTCAGCTCATGATCCCAGGGTCCTAGGATCTAGCCCTACATCAGGCTCCCTGCTCAGGAAGGGAGTCTGCTTCTCCATCCCTTCTACCCCTCCCCACCTCGTGCTTTTTCTCTTGATTACTCTCTCTCTCTCAAATAAACAAATAAAATCTTAAAAATAAAATAAAAAACTATAGATAAATACAAATAGAATTCTAAAAACTTTTCTAGATATTCAAGTGAAGGTAAGGAAAAGAAAACAGAAAGAAAAATGGAGACAAACAAAACAAAAAAATAAAATAGCATACTTAGGTGCTAAAATAATAATTGTAAGAAGTATAAATAATCTAAATATACCAATTAAAAGACAGAGTTTCGTAGAATAGATTAAAAAACAGTACCCAAGGGCAGCCCGGGTGGCTCAGCGGTTTAGCGCCGCCTTCAGCCCAGGGCCTGATCCTGGAGACCTGGGATCGAGTCCCATGTCAGGCTCCCTGCATGGAGCCTGCTTCTCCCTCTGCCTGTGTCTCTGCCTCTCTCTCTCTCTCTCTGATAAATAATAAAATAAAATCTTAAAAAAAAAACAGTACCCAACTATTCTATTTGCTATCTAAAACAAACTTACTTCAAATATATATTTCCTTTCAGTTGAAAGGAAAAGGAAGAGAGAAGATAAGTGATGCAAATATTAACCAAGGGAAAGTGATAATTTGCATTATCAGATAAAGTAGATTTCAGAGCCAAAAACTTATCAGAGACAGAGACATTATATAATGATAAATAATATAAGTTCTAAATGTTATGCTCTCAAAAATAAAGCTGCAAAATATGTGAAGTGAAAACTGATAGAATTGAAAGTAGAAATATAAACATCCACTATTATGCTTGGGGACTTCAAAACCTCTCTCTAAACAATTGATAAAATAACTGGACAGAAAATCAGTAAGAATATACAACTCAAAAATACTATCAACCAACACAATATAATTGGCATTTATAGAACAATCCACTCAAAAAGCAAAATACACATTCTTTTCAAGTGCCTATGGAACATATTCTAAGATAGTCCATATCCCGGCCATAAGATAAACCTCAACAAATTTATAGAACTGAAATCATACAGACCATGTTTCAGAACACAATGAAATCAAACTAAAAATCAGTGACAGAAAAACAAGAATAAAATCTCCAAATACTTGAAAACCAAATGACACAATTTTATATAACCTATGAATCAAGGAGGAAGTCTCAAGGGAAATAAAAAAAATACATAGCACTGAATGAAAATGAAAACACAACATATCAAAGTTTGTAGAATGCTGAGTGGGAAATTTATAGCACTAAGTACATACATTTATGAGGAGGAAAAGTCTCAAATCAATAATCTATGCCTCCACTTCAAGAATCTAGGAAAAGTGGATGCCTGGGTGGCTCAGTGTTTGGGCTTCTGCCTTCCACTCAGGGCGTGATCCTGGGGTCTTGGGATGGAGTCCCATATCAGGCTCCCTGAATTAAGCCTGCTTCTCCCTTTGCCTGTGTCTCTTTCTCTCTCTCTCGTGTCTCTCATGAATAAATAAATAAAATCTTTTTAAAAAAGGATCTAGGAAAAGAAGACCAAAATAAGCCCAAAGTAAGCAGAAGAAAGGAAATAGTAAAGTACAGAAATCGATGAAGCTGAAAATAAAAAAACAATGGAGATAAATACAATAGAAGTATTTTTAAAAGATTTTATTTTCTTTTTAAAAAAGACTTTAAAGGGAGGGAGAGAATCTCGAACAGACTCCTCACTGAGTGCAGAGCAGACTCTGGGCTTCCACATCAGGATCCTGAGATCATGACCTGAGCCAAACTGAAAGTCTGACAACCAACTGAGCCACCCAGGCACCCCCAAATAGAATTCTAAAACATTTCACGGTGAAATGAGGAGTTGGTTCTTTGAACAGTTTAAAAAAGTTAACAAACCTCTAAGAAAGACTGACAAAGAAAAAAGAGACAAGACACAAAGTATCAGGAATAAACAGGGCTATTCACTTCATCTACTTCAGACATCGGAAGGATAATAAAAATTGCCACGAACAACTCTAAAGACCTAACCCTGACAATTTAAACAAAATGGATCCATTTCTTGAACAACCCAAATTATAACAACTCACACACAATGAAATACATAATTTGAATAGCCATATACCTATTAGAGAAATTGAATTCACAATTTAAAACCTCTCATGCACTGTTGATGGGAATGTAAGTTGGTGCAATTGCTCTGGAAAACAGTATGGAGTTTCTTCAAAAAGTTAAAATTGAAATATCATATTCCACTGTGGGCATTTACCCAGAGAAAGCAGACACTAATTTGAAAAGATATATGTGCCCCTATATTTATTGCAGCATTATTTACAAACTTCCCCTATTCCAAACAATCCAATTAGACGGTGAGCAATAAATCTGAAGGGACGTTTTATTGAAGAGGCTATACAGCTGGTAAATAAGTACATGGAAGTACTTATTTTAAATTTCTCATACAAAATTATTAGCCATCAGAGAAAATACATATTAAAATCATGATGAGATAGTACTACACACCAGAATGGTTAAGATTTATTTATTTTTTTTTAAATTTTTATTTATTTATGATAGTCATACAGAGAGAGAGAGAGAGAGAGAGGCAGAGACACAGGCAGAGGGAGAAGCAGGCTCCATGCACCGGGAGCCTGATGTGGGATTCGATCCCGGGTCTCCAGGATCGCGCCCTGGGCCAAAGGCAGGCGCCAAACCGCTGCGTCACCCAGGGATCCCCCAGAATGGCTATGATTTAAAAAAAACTCACAACAGCAAATGCTGGCAAAGATAGAGAAGCTGGATTACTCATACATTGCTGGTGGAAATGAAAGATAAGGTGGAAAACTGTTTGGCAGCTTAAAAAACAAACAAAAGCAACTAAATATTCAACTACCATATGATTCAGCAAATGCACTCCTGGGCATTTATCCCAGAAAAACGAAGACTTGTGTTCACACAAAACCCTGTACATGAATGTTTATAGCAGTTCTGTAAGTTTTAACACATGTATAGCTTCATGTAAAAATCAGCATAGTTATTTCCATCACTCCCTCATGCTATCTCTTTAGAGTCATACGCTACCTTCCACAATAATCTCCAGAAACCATTGATTGGCTCTTCATCACTGTAGTTCTGTTTTGTTTTCAAGAATGTCATATAACTGGAATAAAACAGTATGTAACTATGAAGAGTTGGAATATTTAAATTTTAATGAAATGCAATTCATCAATTTGTTCTTTTATGGGTTGTACTTTTGAGGTGGTGTAGGAATCTTTGCCTAACACCAGGTTACACAGGTTATCCCCCTCATTTTTTCCTAGAAATTTTATAGGTTTCGATTTAATACTTAGGTCTATGATATATTTTGTGTTGATTTTTATATATGTGGTACAAACTATGGATTGAAATTTATTTTTTTGTATATAGGTATCCAATTGTTCCAACACCATTGATCAAAAAATCTGTTCTTTTTTTTTTTTTTTTAAATCTGTTCTTTACTGAATTACTTTTGAAGCCTTTTCACATGTCCAAATATAGCAGTTGTCCATATATATGTGGATCTATTTCTGGACACTCTATTCTGTTTCATTGACTTATTTGTCTACCTTTAAACCAATATCACACTGTCTTGATTAATGTGGTTTGATAATAAATCTTGAAGTCAGTTAGTGTTTCATCCTGCATTTTTGTTCGTTTTCAAATTTGTTTTGGGATTATGTGTCCTTTTTATTTCCATATGAATTTTAGCATCAGTTTATCAATTTCTACAAAAATAATGCTGGGATTTTCATTGCTATTTTATCAAATCCATAGAACAATTTGAAGAGTTGACATCTAACACTGAATCCTCCAAATCATGAACACAGTATATATTTCAATTTATTTAGATTTTCCTTAATTTTTCTCAGCAATGTTTTATAGTTTTAATTGTATAGATCTTTTGTCAGATTTATTCAAAATTTTTGATGCTACTGTAAGTGACATTGTTTTTTAAAATTTAAAATTCTAACTGTTGTTACTATGTAGAAAAAACAATTGATTATTGTATCCTGCAAACATTACTGAACTCATTTATCAGTTCTAGTAGAGTTTTTGTAGATTTCATCAGCTTTTTCTATATAGATTAATCACATAACCTATGAATAAATGCAGTTTTACTTCTTTCCTTCCAATATGGGAGTCTTTTTTTCTTTTCTTTGTCTAATTCCACTAGCTAGAATGTCCAGTATGGAACAGAACTGGTGAAAGCAGACATTCTTGCTTTACTCCTGATTTTAGGGGAAACACATTCAGTCTTTCATCATGTAATATGATGTTTGCTGAGATTTTTATAGATGCCTTTTATCATTGAGAAAATTGCCTTCATTTCTTAGTTTGTCGAAAATTTCTATCTGGAATCATGTTGTTTTTCCCAAATGATTTTTTTTGTCTATTAAGATGACCATACAGTTTTTCATTTTTAGTCTGTAAACATGATGACTTTCTTTAATTTATTTCCAAATGTTAAACCAAACTTGCATTTGTGGGATATGCCCCACCTGGTCATAATGTGTTATTATTTTTATATATTGTTGGATTTGATTTGCTAATTTTTTTAAATTTTTGGCATCCAAATTTATGAGGGATATTTATTTGTAGTTTTCTTTAATGTCTTTTCTCTAAAGGAAGTTTAAAGAAAATCTTCTATGGGTTGGTTTGGAGGGTCACAGTAAATCTACTGTCATAGAATGAATTGAGGAATATTCCCCAATTTTAATATTTTTTTAAAGATTTTAGTTTTCATTTTTTAAAATTCCTCTGGCTATTCGGGGTCTTTTCTGATTCCACACAAATCTTAAAATAATTTGTTCTAACTCTCTGAAGAAAGTCCATGGTATTTTGATAGGGATTGCATTAAACGTGTAAATTGCCCTGGGTAACATTGACATTTTCACAATATTAATTCTGCCAATCCATGAGCATGGAATATTTTTCCATCTCTTTGTGTCTTCCTCAATTTCTTTCAGAAGTGTTCTATAGCTTTTAGGGTATAGATCCTTTACCTCTTTGGTTAGGTTTATTCCTAGGTATCTTATGCTTTTTAGTG
The DNA here is from genome assembly GCF_018345385.1 of Vulpes lagopus. Taxonomy (NCBI): domain Eukaryota; kingdom Metazoa; phylum Chordata; class Mammalia; order Carnivora; family Canidae; genus Vulpes; species Vulpes lagopus. Next base: position 57,526,372 of record NC_054848.1, read on the forward strand.
CAATTGTAAATGGGATTGACTCCTTCATTTCTCTTTCTTCAGTCTCATTGTTAGTGTATGGAAATGCCACTGACTTCTGGGCATTGATTTTGTATCCTGCCACGCTGCCAAATTGCTGTATGAGTTCTAGCAATCTTGGGGTGGAGGCTTTTGGTTTTTCTACGTAGAGTATCATGTCATGGGCGAAGAGGGAGAGTTTGACTTCTTTGCCAATTTGAATGCCTTTAATGTCTTTTTGTTGTCTGATTGCTGAGGGTAGGACTTCCAGAACTATGTTGAATAGCAGTGGTGAGAGTGGACATCCCTGTCTTGTTCCTGATCTTAGGGGAAACTGTGGAAGGAGCCTCGGTGTCCATCGAAAGATGAATGGATAAAGAAGATGTGGTTTATATATACAATGGAATATTACTCAACCATTAGAAATGACAAATACCCACCATTTGCTTCAATGTGGATGGAACTGGAGGGTATTATGCTGATTGAAATAAGTCAATTGGAGAAGGACAAACATTATATGTTCTCATTCATTTGGGGAATATAAATAATAGTGAAAGGGAATATAAGGGGAGGGAGAAGAAATGGGTAGGAAATATCAGAAAGGGAGACAGAACATAAAGACTCCTAACTCTGGGAAACAAACTAGGGGTGGTAGAAGGGGAGGAGGGCGGGGAGTGGGGGTGAATGGGTGACAGGCACTGAGGGGGGCACTTGGCGGGATGAGCACTGGGTGTTATTCTGTATGTTGGCAAATTGAACACCAATAAAAAAATAAATTTATTATTAAAAAAATGAAAATTCTTTAAATTTGAAAAAACTAAAAAAAATTTTAGTTTTCAGAGAACTTTCAAATTTACATGAAAAATTGAGCAGAAAGAGTCCCCATGACCACTCTCTGCCCCTCCCTTGCAGTTTCCCTATTATTATCATCTAGCATTAAAGTGCAGTGTTGTTTGTTATAATTAGATTAGCCAATATTGACACATTAGTATTTTTTAAAGTTCTTACATAAATTCCAGTTATTTAACATACAGTGTAATATTAGTTTCAGGTGTACAATTTAGTGATTCAACATTTCCATACAACACAGGGTGCTCATCACTCTAAGTACATTCCTTATTCCTCATCACCTATTTAACCCATCCAATACGCACCTCCCCTCTGATAACCATCAGTTTGTTCTCTATAGTTAAGAGTATATTTCTTTGTTTGCCTCTCTCTCTCTCTCTTTATGCTTATTTGTTTTGTTTCTTAAATTCGTTCCACATGAGTGATATTATAGGGTATTTGTTTTTCTCTGACTGACTTATTTCACTTAGCATAATATTCTCTAGCTTCATGTACGTCATTGCAAATGGAAAGATTTCATTCTTCTTTATGGATGAGTAATATTCCATTGTATTTTTATACACCACATCTTTTTTTTGAGATTAAACAGGTGGGTTTTATTATCAAATGTAACAATTCTATGAAAATTCACTAGTATTGTAGTATTACTTTCTATCTTAAAGTCTTTCAGAGCTTTGGGTAGATAGCATCCTAAGGCATTAAGTATAAACAAACCCTTTTTCTGATCTAAAGTGCCAGTTGCCACCAATTTTCATACAAAATGGTTTTTTGTTTTTTCTTTTTTCCTACTGCAGTTAAAGGGCCATTGCTGGGTCAGGTGAAGAGGGAATGTTTGGCTCTCCATTCAAGGTATTAATCAAACTAAGTAAAAATAGCAGCCACATAAATCTGCATGGCATTGCATCCAAGCCAAGGACAATAGGAGTAACTTAAAGATTCATGTGCATTTAGTTAATCAAATTCTGTTTTCCTCTTTGGAGCTACATGAGGCATCGGTACGAGGTAGCTCGTGACTAATATTGCACTTTTGTAGCATAAACACAACTAAACATAAACATAGTGATAAACATTGATAGAGCATCACTACCTGCTCTAACCATTTCAGTGTTTACCTCTCAATCCAGCATGCTGACTATAATCCTATGTTTTTAAAAGTTTTAATTATTTGGCAATAAAAGCATTAGAGAGAAAGGTTTAAGGCTATATCTTAATATATATAAGCATTCGCTTCATCAAGTATACTGCTTTCTAGAATACACTGTTCAAATATTCTCATTTTGCAATGTTAAAAACTATGGAATTTATCTTATTAAAGTGCAAACCATGAGTAATGGGGAAAGTACGGTATAAAATAATAAATATGAAGCCACAATGTCCATTACAGTTTACACTAGAAATTACTAGCTACACATTACTGCTTCATTCATATTTTGGCTTCATATTTTGGCCCCTAGTTCATTCCTATTTACAACTGGTACCTGCTGAGAGAAAAGATGCAACTTTTAAGCTATGTATATTTTGTGGTGGATGTGGACTGTCTTCTAATTTATCCCAAATTGATTGATTGATTTTTAAAGGTTTTGTTTATTTATTCATGAGAAACACACAGAGAGAGGCAGAGACATAGGCAGAGGGAGAATCAGGATCCCTACAGGGAGCCTGATGTGGGACTTGATCTCAGGACCCCGGAATCTGAGCCAAAGGCAGATGCTTAGCCACTGAACCACCCAGGTGCCCCTATCCCAAAGTGTTTCAAAAATCATTTTCATTGTTTTTTAACTGTAAGTCATCATGATGGCCAAGATAGTATACACCACATCTCTTTTACCCATTCATCAGTCAGTGGACATTTTGGCTATTTCCATAATTTTGCTATTATAGATAATGCTGCTATAAACATTTGGGGGTGCATGTATCCTTTTGAGTTTATTACTATTTTTTAAAAAAGTAAACTCTGCTCCCAACTTGGTGCTCAAACTCATGACCCTGAGATCAAGAGTCACATGCTCTACCAACTGAGCCAGGCCAGATGCCCCTTTAATTCTTCATTAAAGTCCATAGTTTACATTAGAGTTCACTATTACCTCATTTAAAATTTTCTTGACATTTGTGCAGGATTTGTTTTATTATCTTCTCAATTATTGGAATAATTCTTCAATGAAGCCATCTAGCCTGAATGGGGTTTTCTTTGCAAGAAGGCTACTAACTTCAAGTTTGGTTTTTAAAATTGGATAGAGGACTATTCAGTTTATCTCTTTCTTCCTGATTGATTGTAGTGGGCAGAATTCTAAGATGATTCCCCCAGATTCTTCTTCCTGGTATATATGTCCTGTATAATTCCCTTCCCTTAAGTGTGGGATAGACTTGTGAATATGATGTGATACCTCAATTAGATTATATTATATTGCAAAAGTGATGAGACAGTCAATCTCATGAGATGATATTCTGTTTTAGCAGAGCTGGAGACAGATATTCTGCTGGTTTTGAAGAAATAAGGTGCCATGTTGTAAAGGCAATATGACTAAAATGTGAGGTTGGCTACAAGGAACTGAGAGTCACCTCCAACCAATAGCTAGCAAGAAAATAAGACCTCAGTCTTAAGACTGCAAAGAAATGAATTCTGCCAACAAACTAGTAAGCTTGGAAGAGACCTCAAGCTCCAGATGAGATCACAGCGAAACAATGAGCTTTAATTATTTGTGGAATAAATTTCAAGGAATTTGTCTATTTTTAAAAGGAATTTGTTTATTTTATTTATTTATTTATTTATTTATTTATTTATTTATTTATTTATTTATGAGAGATTGAGAGAGAGAGAGTCTGAAAGATGGGAGAAGCAGAGGGGTGAGGAGAAGGAGAGGGAGGAAAGAATCTTAAACAGGCTCTGTGCTCAGTGTGGGGCTGGATCCCACCCTTAGATCCTGACCTGAGCCAAACTCTCAACCAACTGAATTATTCAGGTGCTCTAGAATTTGTCTATTTCATCTAAATTGTTGAATTCAGTGTCATAAAGTTATTTATAATGTTCTCTTTTTATCCTTTAAAACTTGCAGAATCTTTAGTGACATTATCACTCTCACTCCTGATATTAGTGATTTGTGTTGGATTTTCCCATTTTTTCCTGATAAATCTGGCCAAAATTCCATCAATTATATTTATGCTCTCAACAAGAAACACCTTTTACTTTCACTGATGTTCTCTATTGTTTTACTGTTTTCTCTTTCACTAATTTTTACTCTTAACCCTTATATCTTTCTTTCACTTTAGATTTAATTTGCTCTCTTTCTTTCTAGTTTCTTAATGTGGAAACTGAGGTTATTGTATGAAGATCATTCTTCTTTTGTAAGATAGGTCTTTAGAGCTACAAAATTTCCCCCAACAAATACAGCTTTAGTGGCATTCCACAAATTTTGTTATGTTGTATTTTTGTTTTCATGTAGCATGTGATATATTCTAATTTCCCTTTTGACTTCTTTGATCTTTGAGTTACTTAGAAGTATGCTATTTATCTGCCAAGTATTTGTGAATTTTCCAGAAATCTTCTGTTTTGATTTCTTTTTTTTAAAAAAAGATTTTGTTAATTCATGAGAAACACAGAGAGAAAGAGAGAGGCAGAGACACAGGCAGAGGGAGAAGCAGGCTCCATGCAGGGAGCCCAACGTGGGACTCGATCCTGGGACTCCAGGATCATGCCCTGGGCGGAAGGCAGACGCTCAACCGCTGAGCCACCCAGGCATCCCTTTTGTGCACTAATGGGGCTATTTGCTTTATTATTGCTGAGTTTTGAGTGTTCTTTATATATCCTAGATACTAGTCCTTTGTTGTGAGACTGTGGATCATCTGGTAGTTCTATTTATATTTTTTTGAGGAATCTCCATGTAGTTTTCAAGTGGCTGCACTGATTTACATTCTCACAAACAGTGTGCAAGGGTTCCCTCTTCTCCACATACTAGACAGCACTTCTTATCTCTTATGTTTTTAATAATAGCCATTCTAACAGATATAAGAAAGATATCACATTGTGGTTTTGATTTGCATTTCCCTGATGATTAGTGATATTGAGCACATTTTCATGTGTATGTTGGCCATTTGTATGTTTTCTTTGGAAAAATGTCTATTCAGTTCCTCTTCCTATTTTGTAATTCGGTTGTTTTGTTTTATTTTGCTACTAAGTTCTACTGAGTTGAGTGAATCCTTTATATATTTTGGATATTATCTTTTCAGATACATGATTTGCAAATATTTTCTCCTTTTCCACAGGTTCACTTTTCATTTTGTTGATTATTTCCTTTGCTGTACAGAAGCTTTTTAGTTTGATGCAGCCCCCACTTATTTGATTTTGCTTTTGTTTCTTATGTTTTTGGTGTCATATTCCAGAAATACTCTCATGCCTAAGTCTTTGAGCCATTTTGAGTTAATTTTGTGAATACTCTAAGACGGGTATCCAATTTAATTCTTCTATATATGGCTATCTAGTTTTCCCAGCACCATTTGTTGAAGAGGCTATCCTTTTCCCATTGAGTATTTTGGGCTTTCTTGTCAAATATTAGGTGACCGTATATGTGAGGGTTTATTTTGGGACTCTCAACTTTGTTCCATTGGTCTGTGTATATTTTTATGCCAATGCCATGCTCTTTTTATTACTATATTTGTGTAGTATAGTTTGAAATCAGGAAATGCAATGCCTCTAGCTTTTTCAAGATTATTTTGCTTATTTGGAATCTTTCGTGGCTCCATATGAATTTTAGGATTTTTTTCCTATTTCTGCAAAAAAAATGACATTGGAATTTTGATAGGGATTCCATTGAATCTATAGATAGCTTTGGGTAGTATGGACATTATTTTATTTTATTTATTTTATTATTTTATTTATTTTAATAATAAATTTATTTTTTGTTGGTGTTCAATTTGCCAACATACAGAATAACACCCAGTACTCATCCCGTCAAGTGCGCCCCTCAGTGCCCACCACCCATTCACCCCCACCCCCCGCCCTCCTCCCCTTCCACCACCCCTAGTTCGTTTCCCAGAGTTAGGAGTCTTCATGTTCTGTCTCCCTTTCTGATATTTTAATAATATGAATTCTTCTGATCCATAAACATGGGCTGTCTTTTCATTCATTTGTTTTCTTCAGTTTTTTTCTTTTTATTAAAATCTTATAAGTTTTGGTGTATATGTCTTTTATCTCCTTAAAAATATTTATTCCAAAATATTAATAAATTTATTCCAAAATATTTTATTGTTTTGAATCCTATTGTGAATGGGATTGTTTTCATTATTTATTTTTCAGATGCTTTGTTCATGTATAAAAACAATTGATTTCTGTATGTTGATTTTTATCCTACATCTTCACTAAATTGGTTAGTTCTCAGTGTGTTGGTGAAATCTTTAGAATTTTCTATAAATAAAATCATATCATCTGGGGGTACTTGGATGGCTTAGTTGGTTAAGCAGCTGAGTCTTGATTTCAGTTCAGGTCATGATCATATGGCTCTGGGATCAAGCACTGCATGGGGCCCTGCATCAGGCTCTACACTCAGTGAGGAGTCTGGTGGAGATTCTCTCTCTCCTTTCCCTCTACCCCTCCCTCTGTTCAGGTGCTCTCTCTCTCTCAAATAAACAAATAAATCTTAAAAAAATATTCTCTGTAAACAAAGACAATTTTAGTTCTACCTTTCTTATTTGAATTCCTTTTAATTTTTCTTCTTGCCTACTCTTTCTCTTTAAGTCTTCAGTGCTGTGTTGAATAAGGGTGATGAGAGTATGCATGTTTATCTTATTCCTGATCTTAGAGGAAAAACTTTCAATCTTTCACTTGAGTATGATGTTGGCTGTGGGTTTGTCATATATGGCCTTTATTGTTTTGAAATCTGTTTCTTCTATAATTAGTTTGTTAAGGGTCTTTATCATAAAAGGATGTTAAATTTTGTCATTTTCTGCAACTATTGAGATGCTCAAGTTTTTATTTTTCATTCTATTAATGTGGTGTGTCACATTTATTGATTTGCATATGTTGAACCATCCTGCATCCCAGGGATAAATCCTACTTGATCATAGTGTATGTCTCTTTTAATGTGCTATTGAATTCAGATTGCTAGTATTTTTTGAAAACAATTCATCAATATTAATCAGGGATATTGGTCCATAATTTTTTCTTATGGTATCTTTATCTGATTTTGATGTTGTGATAATGTAATAATGTTGTAATAATGAAAAAACCTAATGTTTCTACCCCTGTATATGGAAAAACCTAGCTCTTCCCTACAGTCTTTCTTTCTTGTGAGTCACCTTTACTACTAACACTTCACTTCTGGTCAGCAAATGTGTAGAGGTATTTCCCTACATCATCAATAAATTCTTAGACACCAGCAAGAAGTCCAAGAATTCAACTCACTTCTGACACTATTTACTCAGAGATACTATCAGAGTCCCCTGATTAAAGATTTAGTCCTACAAGATGCCCCCCACCAACTTCAGCTTCAGGTGCCATTTGCAAGCCCAGGTTATCACCTGTGCTTCTAACCAACATACTACAGACTGGGGGTTCCAATGACCCTTTCCTTGGGTTTGATTAATTTTCTAGAGTGGCTTACAGAACTTAGAGAAGCATTTTACCTAATAGATCATCGGTTTATTGTAAAAGGACATAATACCCAAGAACATCCAAACAGAAGAGTTAAACAGGGCAAGGTATGGAGAAAGGGCATGCCACTGTTTCAGTACCATCATGTGTTCATCAACCTGAAAGATGTCAGAACCCTATACTTTTGGGATTTTGTGCAGGCTTTATCATGTAGGCATGATTGATCATTAACTCCATTTTCAACCCTTCTCTCATATCAAGAAAATGGGGAGGTGAAAATTGTAAGCTTCTAATCATGGCTTGGTGTTTTCAGTTACCAGCCCTCACCCAGGAGCCATCCAGCAACCCACTCAGAGTTGCCTCATTAGAATAAAAGACACTCCTATTATCCTGGAAATTATAAGGGTTTCAGGAGACTTGTGTCAAGAACTAGGGTCAAAGACTAAACATTAGAGCAAAATATGTTCCTGGTGCCCTTATCACTTAGGAAATTACAAGGGTTTCAGGAGTTCTGTATCAAGAACCAGAGGCAGACACTAATATATATGTTTCTATTATCTCACAGATGTTAAGGTAATGATGACCTTCTAAGATAGTTTGGGAGTTTTCCTTCTTCTTCATTTTTTAATTTCTTTAGGACAGTTTGAGAAGGATTGGAATTAATTTTGCTTTAATTTATAATTATATTTCTCCATGATTTAGTCTTGGTAGGTTTATTGGTTTTGTTTTGTTTTTATTTAAATTCCAGTTAGTTAATTTACAGTGCATTATTAGTTTCAGGTGTACGATATAGTGTTTCAACACTTCCATACACCAAACCGGTGTTCATCACAAGTTCACTCCTTAATCCCCATCATGTATTTCACCCATTCCCCCTATCCACCTCCTCTCTGGTAACCATCAGTTTGATGTCTACAGTTTTAAGAGTCTGTTTCCTGGTTTGCCTCTCTCTCTTTTTCCTTTGCTTGTTTGTTTGGTTTCTTAAATTCCATGTATGAGTGAAATCATATGGTATTTGTCTTTCCCTGGATGAATTACCTTGCTTCACATAACACTCTTAAGCTCCAACTATGTTGTTATAATTTTATTTTTATTTTTTAATTTTTTAAAAAGATTTTATTTATTTATTTATTTATTTATTTATTTATTTATTTATTTATTTATGAGAGAGACACAGAGAGAGGCAGAGACACAGGCAGAGGGAGAAGCAGTTTCCATGCAGGGAACCTGATGTGGGACTTGATCCCGGGTGTCCAGGATCATGCCCTGGGCTGAAGGCGGCGCTAAACCGCTGAGGCACCCAGGCTGCCCTATGTTCTTGCAATTTTAAAAATGGCAAAATTTCATTCTATATGATATATAGATCACATCTTCCTTAGCCATTCATCAGTCGATGGACACATAGGCTGCTTCCATATCTTGGTTATTGTAGATAATTTTGCCACAAATATTGAGATGCATGTAACCCTCTGAATTAGTATTTTTGTACTTTTTAAAAGATTTTATTTATTTATTCATGAGAGGCACAGAGAGAGAGAGAGAGAGGCAGAGACATAGGTGGAGGGAAAAGCAGGCTCCATGCAGGGAGCCCGATGTGGGACTCGATCCCGGGACTCCAGGATCACATCACGCCCTGGGCCTACCGCAGGCGCTAAACCACTGAGCCACCCAGGGATCCCAGTATTTTTGTATTCTTCGGGTAAATACCTAGTAGTGCAATTCCTGGATTGTAAGATAGTTTACTTTTAACATTTTGAGGACCTTCCATTTTGTTTTCCAGAGTAGCTGCACCAGTTTGCACTCCCACCAACAGTGTAAGAGGGTTTCCCTTTCTCCACAACCTTGGCAACACCTGTTGTTTCTTGTGTTATTGATTTTAGTCATTATGACAGGTGTGAAGTGATATCTCATTGTAGTTGTGATTTGCATTTCCCTGATGATGAATGATATTGAGCATCTTTTCATGGGTCTGTTGGTCATCTGTATGTCTTCTTGGGGAAAATGTCTCTTCATGATTTCTGCATATTTTTATTTTTTTCTGCACATTTTTAAATTGGATTATTTGTTTTTTGGGTGCTGAGTTTTCTAAGTTTTTTGAATATATTTTTGATACTAACCTTTTATCAGATACATCATTAGCAAATATTTTCTCCCATTCTGTATGTTGTTTTTTAATTTTGTTATTTCCTTCACAGTGTAAAAGTTATCTTGATGAAGTCCCAATAGTTTATTTTTCCTTTTGTTTTCCTTGCCTTACAACACATCTCTATAAATAAGTTATTATTGCTGATGTTTAAGAGGTTACTGTCTGTGTTCTCTTCTAGGATTTTTATGGTCTCTGTATCACATTTAAGACTTTAATTAATTTTGAATTTATTTTTGTGTGTGGTATAAGAAAGTGGTCCAGTTTCACTTTTGCATGTTGCTAACCAGTTTTCCCAGCACCATTTGTTGAAGAGACTTTCTTTTTCCTATTTGTATATTCTTTCCTGCTTTGTCAAAGATTGATTGACCATATAATTGTGGGTTCATTTCTGATTTTTCTATTCTGTTCCATTGATCTATGTGCCTATTTGTGTGCCAGTGCTATACTATTTTGATCACTACAGCTTTGTAATATAACTTGAAGCCCAGAATTGTGATGCCTCCAGCATTACTTTGCTTTTTCAAGAATGTTTTGGCTATTCAGGGTCTTTTGTTGTTTCACGCAAATTTCACGCAAAAATGCTGTTGGCATTTTGATAGGGATTGCATTAAATGTGTACTTTGGGCAATATAAAGATTTTTTTTAATTTTTATTTATTTATGATAGTCACAGAGAGATAGAGACAGAGGCAGAGGCACAGGCAGAGGGAGAAGCAGGCTCCATGCACCGGGAGCCCGACGTGGGATTCGATCCCGGGTCTCCAGGATCGCGCCCTGGGCCAAAGGCAGGCGCCAAACCGCTGCGCCACCCAGGGATCCCGCAATATAAAGATTTTAACAATATTTTTTCTTTCAGTCTATGAGCATGGAATGTCTATCCATTTGTGTTATCTTCAATTTCTTTCATGAGCATTTTACAGTTTTCAGAGTACAAGGTATTCATCTCTTTGGTTAGGCTTATACATACATATGTTATGGTTTTTGGTGCAATTATCAATGAGATTGATTCCTTAATTTCTCTTTCTGTTGCTTCATTGTTGGTGTATATAAATGCAACAAATTCTTGTACATTGATTTTCTATCTTGTGACTTTACTGAATTCATTTATCATTTTTAACAGGTTTTGGTGGAGTGTTTTGGGTTTTCTATATATGAGATTATGTCATCTGCAAACAATGTAAGTTATACCTCTTCCTTGCTTATTTGGATGCCTTTTATTTCTTTTTGTTGTCTTATTGCTGGGCCTAGGACTTGCAGTACTATGTTGAATGAATGGTGGTGAGTGTGGACTTCTATGTCTTGTTCCTGACCATAGAGAAAAAGCTTGCAGTTCTTCCCCATTGAGGATCATATTAGCTGTGGGTTTTTAATATATGGACATTTTTTACATTTTTAATTAATTAATTTATTTTTTTAAAATATTTTAATTTAAATTCAATTTGTCAACATATAGTATAACACCCAGTGCTCATCCCATCAAGTACCCTCTTCAGTGACCATCATCCAGTTGCCCCATGTCCCCACCCACCTCCCCTTCCACAACCCTTTGTTAGTTTCCCAGAGTTAGGAGTTTCTCATGGTTTGACTCCCTCTCTAATTTTTCTCACTCAGTTCCCCTCCTATCTTTCATAACCCCTTTCACTATTTCTTATATTCCACGTATGAGTGAAACCATGAGATGATTGTCCTTCTCTGACTGACTTATTTCACTCAGCATAATACCCTCCAGTTCCACCCACGTCGAAGCAAATGGTGGATATTCATCTCTTCTGATGGCTGAGTAATATTCCATTGTATATATATCCCACATCTTCTTTATCCATTCATCTGTGGAAGGACATCGTGACTCCTTCCACAGTTTGGCTATTGTGCACATTGCTGCTACGAACATTGGGGTGCGGTGTCCCAGTATTTCACTACATCAGTATCTTTGGGATAAATCCCCAGTAGTGCAATTGCTGGGTCATAGGGTAGTTTGATTTTTAACTTCTTGAGGAACCTCCACTTTGTTTTCCAGAGTGTCTGTACCAGTTTGCATTCCTACCAACAGTGCAAGAGGGTTCCCCTTTCTCCACATCCTCTCCAAAATTTGTTGTTTCCTGCCTTGTTAATTTTGCCCATTCTCACTGGTGTGAGGTGGTATCTCATTGTGGTTTGGATTTGTATTTCCCTGATGGCAAGTGATGCGGAGCATTTTCTCATGTGCTTGTGGGCCATATCTATGACTTTTATGGAGAAATTTCTGTTCATATCTTCTGACCATTTAATGATTGGATTGTTTGTTTCTTTGCTGTTGAGTTTAATAAGTTCTTTATAGATCTTGGATATTAACCCTTTATCTGATACATCATTTGCAAATATCTTCTCCCATTCTGTAGGTTGTCTTTTAGTTTGCTGACTGCTTCTTTTGCTGTGCAGAAGTTTTTTATCTTGATGAAGTCCCAGTAGTTAATTTTGCTTTTGTTTCCCTTGCTTTCATAGATGTATCTTGCAAGAAGTTGCTATAGCCAAGTTCAAAAGGTTGTTGCCTATTGTTCTCCTCTAGGATTTTGATGGATACTTGTCTCACATTTAGATCTTTCATCCATTTTGAGTTTATCTTTGTGCATGGTTTAAGAGAATGGTCCAATTTCATTCTTCTGCATGTGTACCTCCAATTTTCCCAGCACCATTTATTGAAGAGACTGCCCTTTTTCCAGTGGTAGTCTTTTCTGCTTTGTTGAATATTAGTTGACCATAGAGTTAGAGGCCCATTTCTGGGTTCTCTATTCTGTTCCATTGATCTATGTGTCTGTTTTTGTGCTAGTACCACACTGTCTTGATGATCACAGCTTTGTAATACAGCTTGAAATTCGGCATTGTGGTGCCCCCAGCATTGGTTTTCTGTTTCAATATTCCCCTAGCTCTTTGGGGTCTTTTCTGATTCCATACAAATCTTAAGTTTCTTTGTTCCAACTCTATGAAGAAAGTCCATGGTATTTTTAAAAAGCCTTTACTTATTTATTCATCACACACACACACACACACACACACACACACACACACAGAGAGAGAGAGAGAGAGAGAGAGAGAGAGGCAGAGACACAAGCAGAGGGAGAAGCAGGCTCCATGCAGGCAGCCCAATGTGACACTCGATCCTGGGACTCCAGGATCATGCCCTGGGCTGAAGGCAGGCACTAAACCACTGAGCCACCCAGGGATCCCGAAGTCCATGGTATTTTGATAGGGATTGCATTGAATGTGTAAATTGCCCTGGGTAGCATAAACATTTTCACAATACTTATTCTTCCAATGCATGAGCATGGAATGTTTTTCCATCTCTTTACATCTTTCTCAATTTCTTTCAGATGCTTTCTGTAGTTTTTAGGGTATAGATCCTTTACTTCTTTGGTTAGGTTTATTCCTAGGTATCTTATGCTTTTGGGTGTAATTGTGAATGGGATTGATTCCTTAATTTCTCTTTCTTCAGTCTTATTGTTAGTATATAGAAATGCCACTGATTTCTATGCATTGATTTTGTATCCTGCCACCTGCCACATTGCTGAGTTGCTGTATATGTTCTAGCAATCTTGAGGTGGAGTCTTTTGGGTTTTCTATATATAGTATTATGTCATCTGCAAAGAGGGAGAGTTTGACTTCTTCTTTGCCAATTTGAATGCCTTTTATTTCTTTTTGTTGTCTGATTGGTTAGGCTAGTACTTCTAGAGTATGTTGAATAACGTGGTGAGAGTGGATCTTCCTGTCATGTTCCTGATCTTAGGTGAAAGGCTCTTGTTTCTCCCCCCTTTGAAAATGATATTTGCAGTGGGCTTTTCATAAATCGCTTTTAAGATATTGAGGAATTTTCCCTCTATCCCTATACTTTGAAGAGTTTTAATCAGGAATGGATGCTGTATTTTGTCAAATGCTTTCTCTGCATCTATTGAGAGGATTGTATGGTTCTTATTTTTTCTCTTATTGATGTGTTCTATCGCGTTGATTGTTTTGCGAGTATTGAACCATCCTTGCATCCTGGGGATCAATCCCACTTGGTCATGGTAAATAATCCTCTTAATGTACTGTTGGAACCTATTGGCTAATATCTTGGTGAGAATTTTTGCATCCATGTCCTTCAAGGATATTGGTCTATAATTCTCCTTTTTGGTGGAGTCTTTGGTTTTGGAAACAAGGTAACACTGGCCCCATAAAACGAGTTTGAAAATGTTCCCTCCCTTTCTATCCTTTGGAACAGGTATTATTTCTTACTTAAATATTTTGTAGAATTCCCCTAGGAAGCCATCTGGCCCTGGACTTTTGTGTTTTTGAAGTTTTTGATGACTGCTTCAGTTTATTCTCTGGTTATTGGCTGTTCAGGTTTTCTATTTCTTCCTGTTACTGTTTTGGTAATTTGTGGGTTTCCAAAAATGCATCCATATATTTTAGATTGTTTAATTTGTTGGCATATAGTTGCTCATAATACGTTTTTAAAATCATTTGTATTTCCTTGGCATTGGTTGTGATCTCTCCTCTTTCATTCATGATTTTATTGATTTGCATCTTTTCTTTTTAATAAGACTGACTAGGGGTTTATCTATCTTGTTAATTCTTTTTAAAAACAATATCCTGGTTTTGTTTATCTGTTCTACAATGCTTCTGGTCTCTATTTCATTGAGTTCAGCTCCAATCTTTATTATCTCTCTTCTTCTGCTTCATTTAGGCTTTACTTGCTGTTCTCTCTCCAATTCCTTTAGGTGCGAGATTAGCTTGTGTATTTGAGTTTTTTCCAATCTTTTGAGGGAGGCTTGTATTGCGATGTATTTTCCTTTTAGGACCGCATTTCTTGTATCCCAAAGATTGTGAACAGTTGTATTTTCATTTTAATTAGTTTCCATGAATCTTTTTAAATTATTCTCTAATTTCCTGGTTGACCCATTCATCTTTTAGTAGGATACTTTTTAACTTCCATGTGTTTGAGTTTCTTCCAAATTTCTTCTTGTGATTGAGTTTCAAAGCATTGTGGTCTGAAAATATGCAGGGGGCAATCCCAATCTTTTGGTATCAGTTGAGACCTGATTTGTGACCCAGTGGGTGATCTATTCTGGAGAAAGTTCCATGTGCACTTGTGAAGAATGTGTATTCAGTTGCATTCAGATGGGTTCTGTATTTGTCTGTGAAATCTTTTTGGTCCAGTGTATCATTCAAGGCCCTTGTTTCTTTGATGATGTTCTGCTTAGAACATCTGTCATTTTCTGAGAGTGCCTTGTTGAAGTCTCCTACAGTTAGTGTATTATTATCTGAGTATCTCTTTACTTTGGTTATTAATTGATTGATATACTTGGCGGCTCCCACATTAGGGGCATAAATATATCCATGATTGTTACATCTTCTTGTTGGAAAGACCTTTTAAGTATGATATAGTGTCCCTCTTTATCTCCTAGTACAGTCTTTGGTAGAACACCTTATTTACCTGATATGAGGATTGCTACTCTGGCTTTCTTTTGAGGATCATTTGAGTGGTAAATAGTTACCCACCCCTTCATTTTCAGGCTAGAGGTGTCCTTTGTTCTAAAATGAGTCTCTTGTAGACAGCATATAGATGGGTCTTGCTTTTTTAAACAATCTGATACCCTACGTCTTTTGATGAGATCATTTAGCCCATTCACGTTCAGAGTAACTATTGAAAGATATGAATTTAGTGTCATCGTATTACCTGTACAGTCTCTGTCTTTGTGGATTGTTTCTTTGGGCTCCCTCTTTCTTTTATGGGGTCCCCTTCATATTTCTTGTAGAGCCGGTTTGGTGGTCATGTATTCTTGCAATTTTTGCCTATCCTGGAAACTATCTCTCCTTCTATTCTGAATGGCAGTCTTGTTGGATAAAGTATTATTGGCTGCATGTTTTCCTCATTTAATACCCTGTATGTATCCTGCCAGCCCTTTCTGGCCTGCCAGGTCTCTATGGAGAGGTCTGCTGTTAATCTGATATTTCTCCCCATTTAAGTTAAGTGTCTTTTGTCTTGAGCTGCTTTAATAATTTTCTCTTTAGGGATCCCTGGGTGGCGCAGTGGTTTGGCGCCTGCCTTTGGCCTGGGGCGTGATACTGAAGACCCGGGATTGCATCCCACGTCAGACTCCCGGTGCATGGAGCCTGCTTCTCCTTCTGCCTGTGTCTCTGCCTCTCTCTCTCTCTGTGTGTGTGTGTGACTATCATAAAAAAAAGAATTTTCTCTTTATCTTTGAAATTTACAAGTTTCACTATTAAATGTTGAGTTGTTGAATGGTTTTTATTGATTTTTTTGGGGGGGTCCTCTCTATTTCTTGGATCAGAATGCCTGTTTCCTTCTCCAGATTAAGGAAGTTCTCAGCTATTATTTGTTCAAATATACTTTGTGGTTGCATCTCTCTCTCTCAGCCTCTACTGGAATCCCAATTAGATGTATATTCTTCCTTCTCAAGCTATCATTTTTTCCCCTAGGCCTTTCCTTGTGAAATCCTTATTGTTTTTCTCTTTTTTGCTCAGCTTTCCTCATTTCCATCAACTTGTCTTCTATGTCACTCACTCCTCCACCTCATTAACCCTAGCAGTTAGAGCATCCAGTTTGGATTGCATCTCAGCTAAATTATTTTTAATTTCAGTCTGATTAGATTTCAATTCTCAGTAATGAAGTCTCTAGAGTCCTTTACACTTTTTTTCCAGAGCCATAGGTAACTCTATAATTGTGCTTCTGAACTGACTTTCTGACTTGTACTTAAATCCACATTCTGTAAGTCTGTGGCAGAGAGTATTGCTTCCAGTTCTTTCTTTTGTGGTGAATTCTTCCTTCTAGTCATTTTGTCAAGTGCAGAGTGCCTGTATGGGCGAGCTGAGTCAAAAATTTCAACCACAACCTAAGTAAAATATACCCTAGATGATTTCGAAGAAGTCAGAGACCAGAAAATAACAGAAAAAGAAAAATAGAACCAAATAAAACAAAAAGACAATTAAAGTGAAAAACAGGGCATCCCTGGTGGTGCAGCGGTTTAGTGCCGCCTGCAGCCCAGGACGTGATCCTGGGGACCCTGGATCGAGTCCCACGTCAGGCTCTCTGTATGATGCCTGGTTCTCCCTCTGCCTGTGTCTCTGCCTCTCCCCCTCTCTCTGTCTCTATGAATAAATAAATAAAATATTTTAAAAAATAAAGTGAAAAACAAATTTTAAAACAAAGTAGTAAAAATAAAAAACCCAAAACCAAAAATAAATGAGAAGAGAAAAAAAAAGAAAGAAAAAAAGAGGGCTATGGTAGTGGTGAGGAAGTGGTAGTGGAGAAATAATGTAATCTCCCTGAGGGGACCAAGAGGGTGATCCTACTGGTTATGAGTGTTTTTTGTTCTGTATATTAGAAGATGCTCCACTGCAAATTTATATAAACCAGCAATACTTATATAAGGCCCCAACATTGAACAGAAAAACATAAAGAAGATAAAAGAGGGGGGCAGAATGAGAAGGAAGAGAGAAAATAATCTCACAGAATAAACCAACACAGTATTCCACTTGGTTCTGGGTGTATTTCGGTTGTGTGTTAGAAGGTACTAACTTCCACTATTGTAAAACAAAATGAGACAGACAAAACAAAAAACCATGTCTTGTATATCCAGCAAAATTAAATTGAATATGATGGGATCCCTGGGTGGCTCAGTGGCTTAGTGCCTGCCTTCAGCCCAGGGCATGATCCTGGAGTCTTGGGATAGAGTCCCACATCAGGCTCCCTGCATGGAGCCTGCTTCTCCCTCTGCCCGTGTCTCTGCCTTCTCTTTCTCTGTCTCTGTGTGTGTGTGTGTGTGTGTGTGTGTGTGTCTCGTGAATAAATAAATAAAATCTTTAAAAAATATTAAATTGAGTATGTTGAAGGGAATTCAGAAATGAAAAATATATCTAAGATATGTAATTGTAGAAATATGAAAGTCAAAAAGGACAAAACTTAAAAATAGAGAGTTGGTAAAATATTGTACTTATTTTACAAATAACTACTGGAAATGCTACAAATACTAACTGGAAGTTACAAATACTAACTGGAAATTTGTAGCCTGATATAAAAATGAGTTGTAGTGGAAAAAAAAATAAAAGGCCCGCTAGTTCTATATACTATTTTCCCTCAGTCCTGGAACTTTCCAGTGCTGCTTGTTCAGTAAACTTGCTTTTCCCTTGTTCTTTCAGCTGCTCTTCTTGAGGAGGGGTCTGGTGCACTGATTCTCAGGTATCTGTGCTTGGGCAGAGATGCCCCACCGCTTGACAGGTCCTGGGCTTGGTGTAAAACACAGAGGAAAAAAATTGGCAGTGGCCAAATTTCCCGCTCTGGAGTCAAGCTCCCAGTGAGTAACTAAGTGCAGTCTCCCAGTCCATACTGGTCTAGATGCTCCTGGGGGCAGGCATGGGTGCACTGATCTGCACCGCTTCCTGGGCACCCAGTGGCAGGAGAGTTCTCTTTCCTGTACCCCCCTCAGCTTCCACCTGTGTCAGGGGGAACAGAAGATAGCTGGCTCTGTCCACTTTGGCACCCTTGGATCCAGGGCTCTGTGCCCACTGGACCTGTTTTCCTGGGGACTACTTCTCCCGCAGGGAATGGAGTACAGCCACCTCTGTCCATTGCCAGGCTGTAGGTAAAGGCAGCTCCAGAGCTGGCCCCATAACCATTGGGCTTCTCCCAAATGCCCCAGAGGACTGTGGTGCTCTAGCCCTTTATCAATATCTGACCATGGTTTGCGGTGAGCTTTCCCCTGGGTGCTTCTCCTCTTATAATTACTCCAGGAATCTTGATGCTTCATTGCCCCACCTGTCATTCTGCCTGATTACTCTGCTAAGCACTTTTCTGTCAGGGAAAACCCAAGCATGGATTTTTAAAGTTCCCGCTTGTCTAGGGCTAGGCTTTCATACCCTAGAGGCTTTTGCAGATCCACTTTAGCCCTGATAGCCATGGTTCCCCTCCCCAACTTTATTCCTTTTTTTGTTTTTTTCATCTTCCTACCTTGTTAGAAGGGAAAACTTTTCTCTCTGTAACATTCCAGCTGTTCTCTCTTTACATCTCAGGTCGAATTTGTAGGTGTTCAGGATGTTTTGAAAGTTATCTAGATAAGTTTGTGGGACCAGATGAGTTGAGGACCCCTACTCTTTGGCCATCTTGCCAGTCTCCTATCTGATTCTACAGTCTTTGTTTAAAAGTCCAGTTTGTCAGATGTAAGTATTGCTACTCTAGTTTTCTTTTTTTTAAGATTTTATTTACTTACCAGAGAGAAAGAGAGAAAGTACAAGCAGGTGGAGCAGCAGGCAGAGGGAAAGGGAGAAGCATACTTCTCACTGAGCAGGGAGCCTAATGCAGGCCTGGATCCCAAGACCTTGAGATCATGACCTGAGCCAAAGGCAGGTGCTTAACCAACTGAGCCACCCAGATGCCCCTCTTCTCTGGCTTTCTTTTGATATCCATTTGCATGATAAATGTTTCTTCATCCCCTCACTTTCAACCTGCAAGCATCTTTAGGTCTAAAATAGGTCTCTTACAGTCAGTATGTAGATGGGTCTTAATTCTTTTATTCATTCTTATACTCTATTCTGAATGCTAGTCTTGCTTGATAGAGTATTCTTGGTTTCAGAGTTTTCCCATTCAGCATTTTGAATAGATCATGCTTCTCCTGGCTTGCCAAGTTTCTGTTGAGAAATCTCCAGCTAGCCTTGTGGGTTTTCCCTTGTTAGGTAAGGACTTCTTTTGTTTTGCTGTTTTTAATATTTTTTTCTTTGTCACTATATTTTGCCAATTTAATTACAATATGTCTTTGCGTTGGCCTGCTTTTACTGATTTGAATGGGAGATCTCTGTGCCTCTGGGATCTGGATGTCTGTTTCCTTCCTAGATTTGGAATGTTTCCAGGTATTATTTCTTCAAATAAATTTTCTGCCCCCTTTTCTCTCTTTTTATTCTGGGACTTCTATAATACAAATAATATATTTGATGGAGTTAGTGAGCTCCCTAAGTTTCTTCTCATGTTGCACAATTCCCCTTTCTCTCTTTTGTTCAGCTACTTTCCATTACTTTGACTTTCAGATCATTAACTCATTCATCTGCTTCTTCCAGCCTGCTGTTCATTGCATCAAGCTTGTTTCCAAACTTGTTTATTTTACTTTCCATCTTTGATTGATTCTTTTTAAACTCTTTATCTGTGTGGTAAGGGTCTCACTGATGCCTTCTTTTCTGAATCTTATGATTGTTGCTTTAAATTCTCCATCAGGTATGCTACTTAAATCTGTTTTCCTTAGATCTCTGGCCATGGCTTTATCTTGTTCTTTCATTTGGGATAAATTCCTCCATCTTAATATTTTTGTCTAAATTTCTGACTTCTTTGTGTGAGAAAAGCCGGTTGTATCTCCTGCTTCTGAAAGTAATGGCCTTATGAAGAAGAAATCATGTAATACTCAGGGCCTGGTGCTTCAGGGGTATCTCCAGTGTGTGCTGCATGCATTCTTCTATTGTGTTTTAGCAGCTCTATCTTTCAGGACACTTGTCTGCAGAGGCTCTCCTTTCCTGCTGTGGGAAGTGTGGGTCCCTGTCCTGAATGTGGTGAGTTTTAATTTGGTGTGATCTGGTCTGCTTGTGAGACAGAGACCTAATGCCACCTCCACAAGAATTCAGGCCTTTCAGAACTCTCTGGTTATGAAATGCTGTTTGAGCAGGGGTTTATGCTGGTCTTTTGGGGGAGGGACCCATTGCACTGGGACTGAGGCAAGCATGACTGAGAAGGGTAGTTACACTGGAACACAGGAGGGTGGGCCTTGGTGAATGCAAGTTGGGCAGCCAGTATTAGTGCTGTGCTTCTTCCCCCAGATGGCTCTGTGTTTATGCTGAGGGATGGCTGGGGGGAAATGTTGCAGGCCAGCAACTTTCTTTCTGGAGAGGTGTCTCTATGAACACTGCCTCTCAGAGATGGCTCCAAGAAGAGCAAATAATCTCCCCACTTCTACTCCAGTTGCTCTTGAGATCACTGTTTCCACACTGTCTCCTCCTGGATGTCTGCTTGCTTTCTTTCCAGGAGCAACACAGTGCCCTCTGGGCTCTATCACAGCCAAGACTGCTGACCTTGTAATCTCTAGGCTTTAAGCTCTACTGGTTATAAGAACTCATGAAATTCAGTCTCTCTCATTTTCTAAGCCAATGGCTTTGGGGAAACCTTCTCCTCGTGCATCCCCCTCGGTGCTCCTCTCCCTTTCACAGCTCTCTGTAACCACAGCTCCTTCCCTTCCACAGCATCTGTGATCTGTTTTTCCCCTAAACCACATCTTCACACTTCTTAACTTTTTTGATGTGACCTCTCCCTTTAGTTGTGGAGTTTGTTCTGTCAGTTTTGAGGTCTATTTCTGGGGTATTTAGGATTATTTGATAGTTATCTAGCTGTGTTTGTGGGAGGAGATGAGCCTAGGGTCCTCCTACTGAACCACCACCATCTTCCTCTCAGCCTTGGTAGGGTCTATGTATCTAGGAATTCATCCATTTCTTCTAGGTTATCCAGTTTGTGGGCATATAATTGTTTATAGTATTCTGTCATGATCCTTTATATTTTTGTGGTATCAGTTTTACTGTCTCTTCTTTATTTCTGTTTTTATTAATTTTATGATTTTTTATTAAAGATTTTATTTATGAGAGAAACTGTGAGACTGCAAGCAGAGGGAGAAAGAGAGGGAAACAACTTCCAGTAAACCCCATGCTGAACACAGAGCCCGATGTGGGGCTCAAGCCCACGACCCTGAAATCATGACTTGAACCAAAACAAAGAGTTCAAAACCCAACCAACTGAGCCACCCAGGTGCCCCTCTGTTTTTATTTATTTAATCTTCTCTCTTTTCTTTTGATTTAGTAGCTAAGGTTTGTCAATTTTATCTTTTAAAAAACTCTTAATTTATCTTTTCTATTTTTATCCTTATCTATTTCATTTATGTTTGCTCTGATCTTTGTGATTTACTTCTTTATGTTAACTTGAGCTTAGTTTATTCTTTTTCTAGTATCTTGAGATGTACAATTAGGTTATTTATTTGAGATCTTTCTGTAATCTTAATGTAGACATTTATCACTATAAGCTTCCCTCTTAGATATGCTTTTACAGCATCCCATGGGTTTTTTTTTAATTTTTTTTTATTTATCTATGATAGTCACAGAGAGAGAGAGAGGCAGAGACACAGGCGGAGGGAGAAGCAGGCTCCATGCACCGGGAGCCTGATATGGGATTCGATCCCGGGTCTCCAGGATCGCGCCCTGGGCCAAAGGCAGGCGCCAAACCGCTGCGCCACCCAGGGATCCCTCCCATGGGTTTTTATATGTTGTTCCATTTTAATTTGTTTCAAGATTTTAAAATTTCTTCTTTATTTCTTTGTTGATACGTTGTTTGTTTAGTTGTATGTTAATTTCCACATATTTATAAATTTTCCAGTTTTCCTCCTATCATTGATTTCTAGTTTTATATCATCGTGGTCAGAAAAGTTACTCAGTATAATTTCAATCTTCTTAAATTAACTGAGACTTATTTTGCAACCTATCATATGATCTATCCTGGAGAATATTTTATGTGCACTTGAGAAGAATGTGTATTCTGGTGCTGTTAAATGGAGTGTTCTGCATATGCCTATTAGATCCATTTGGTCTAAAGTGTGGTTCATGTATATTTCCTTGTTGACTTTTTGTCTGGATGGCTATCCATAGTTAAAAGTGGGGTATTGATGTCCCCTACTGTTATTGTATTGTTGTCTATTACTCCCTTTGGATCTGTTAGTATTTGCTTAATGTATTTAGGTTGTCTGATGTTGGGTTCATATATATATATATATATATATATATATATATATATATATATATATATATACATACCATCTTTGTCTCTTTTTATTACCATTTTTTGCTTAATGCCTATCTTGTCTGATATAAGTACAATTCTTGCTCTCTTTGGTTTTCACTCATATGGAATATCATTTGTAATCCTTTCATCTTGAACTTATGTCCTTAACACCAAAGTGAGTCTCTTGTAGGCAGTATATAATTTGAGTCTTGTTTTTTTTTTAATCCACCCAGCCACTCTGCCTTTTGTTGGACAAGTCAATCCACTTACATTTACAGTAATTATTGGTAGGTAAGGACTTACTAATGCCATCTTATTAATTTTTTTCTGGCTGTTTTGTAGTTGTTTTATTTCTTCCTCTATTGCTATCTTTTGTGAATTGATGATTTCCTTTAGTTGTATGCTTTGATACCCTTCTCATTATCTTTTATGAGTCTACACTAGGTTTCTTTTTTGTGGTTACTATGAGCCTTACGCAAACCATTATTTATATATATATATATATATATATATATATATATATATATACACACACACACACACATATATACATATATACACATACACATATATGTGAGTGTGTCTATTTTATGTTGGTAGCAATTTAACTTCAATCATATACAAAAGCTCTATTCTTTTACACCCTTTTTTATATTTTTGATGTCTCTATATTATTTAAAATCATTTTGTATTGTGTATCCATTAACAAATTGTTTAGCTGTACATAATTTTATTTTATTATTTTTTAAAGATTTTATTTATTTATTCATGAGAGATATGCAGAGAGAGAGAGAGAGAGAGAGAGAGAGAGAGGCAGAGACACAGGCAGAGGGAGAAGCAGGCTCCATGCAGGGAGCCTGACGTGGGACTCGATCCTGGGTCTCCAGGATCAGGCCCTGTCCTGAAGGCAGCACTAAGCTGCTGAGCCACCTGGGCTGCCCACTGTACATAATTTTAAAACTTTTTTTACTTTAACCTTTACACTAGAGTTAAGTAGTTAACACATTGCCATATTACAGTATTAGAGTATTCTGGACCTGACTAATTTCACTATATGCTTACCTTTGCCAGTATGTTGTACATTTTCAAAAGCATTCACGTTACCAATTACCATCCTTTTGTTTTGGTTTTGAAGAACTCCTTCCAACCCTTCTGCTTTAATTTCTGAAGGACAGCTTTGATGTTTTGATGTGTATTCTTGGTTGGCACTTTTAGCACTTTGAATACATCAACCTATTCTCTTCTGGTCTACAAGTTCTCCATTGAAAAATCTACTGATAGGGATCCCTGGGTGGCGCAGCGGTTTGGTGCCTGCCTTTGGCCCAGGGTGCGATCCTGGAGACCTGGGATCGAATCCCACATCAGGCTCCCAGTGCATGGAGCCTGCTTCTCCCTCTGCCTATGTCTCTGCCTCTCTCTCTCTGTGACTATCATAAATAAATTTAAAAAAAAAGAAAAATCTACTGATAGCATTATGATGATTTTATCATAGGAGAGAAAATTTTTTCTCTTGCTGCTTTTAAAATTCTGGCTTAGATTTTGGTTTTATGTCTTTTGGTAAAGATCAAATTGAGGGTAAGCCATTAGCTTCATAAACTTAGATATCCAAATCTCTCCCCAGGTTTGAGAAATGCTCAGTCATTATTTCTTTAATAACCTTTATACCCCTTTTTTCCTTCCACACTTCTACTTCTGGTACTCCAGTGTTGCACACATCATTTCTCTTGATGGTGTCCTCTAAGTCCCATAGGCTTTTTAAAATTTATTTTCATTATTTTTTAAATTTTTGCTCATATAGTTGGATAGTTTTAACTGATTTGTCTTCTAACTCACTGATTATTTGTTCTGCTTGGTCAAGATTGTTATTGAAGTTCTTTGGTAAATTCTTTAGGTCACTCACTGTATTCTTCAGTTCCAAAATTTCTGGTTACATCATTTATGTTTTCTATTTCTCTGTTGAACTTCTTTTTTTAAAGATTTTGTTTATTTATTCATGAGAGACACAGATAGAGAGGCAGAGACCCAGGCAGAGGGAGAAGCAGACTTGATCCCGGATCCCAGGATCACGCCCTGAGCCAAAGGCAGATGCTCAACACTGAGCCACCCAGGTGTCCCATCTCTGTTGAACTTCTTAGGCTCTTTGTTGGACTTCTTATTTTGTACTTGTATTGTTTTCTGGATACCATTAAGTTGTTTATCAGTATTCTCTTGTAGCTCTCTGAGCATCTTTGGAACATCTATTTAGAATTATTGTGAAATCCTTGATTTCCTTTTTTTGTGGCCAGTTAATTACTTTACTATATTCATTGGAATCATGTTTTCTGATTCTCCTTCATCCCCTTAGACTTTCATAGGTGTCTGAATATTTGAAGAAGCAGTTATCACTTCCAGAATTTATGGGCTGACTTCAGTAATGGAAGTCTTTTGTATGCAGGTGGGGGCATTCTGTGCTGGGACTTCATGTCAAGTGGTACAGGACACTAAGTTCAGGGACAGGTTGAGGCATCAGATCCAGGATTGTGTGATGTGTCTTTAGCTCAGGCCATTGGGGTCTACTATCAACTGTGTGGTCCTTGGCAAATACTGTGGAGGGTCCCCAGTGGCTACAAGGGCCATTGGAGTCCTCAGTGATGCCTTCAATTCTAGTGGCTAGGGACAAGGGCAGGCAGCAGTGGGGTCAGAGCTAGTGGTGTCCACACACTCAGCTGCAAGGACCAGTTGTAGGTATCTGTGTAGTGGCAAAAACTGGTTGCAGACATCCATGTAGTATTGGGGGTCAGGAGGCAATTTGGGCCAGGGCCAACTCCAGGTTCATTGGTAGATGTGGCAACCCTGTCAGTGTGCTCTCCTGAGGTGGCATACTTGCCCTTTGAGCACATGTACTGCAGTAAAGTCTAATGATAGGCATTAGGCTGGTGGTATCCATGTGCACAGCTGGAGGTGGTAGCTACAGGTGAGCATAGTGGTGCAGGCCAGTGACAAAAGACAGGATCTAATCTGGTTCCATAAGCAGCTATGGAAACCGTTGCTGTCAGTGTGTTTTCCTGTGGCTATTCACTCTCCCCCTAGGCACATGCACTGTAGTGGAGGTTTATGACATGTGTCAACTTGGGGGTGTGCAGTGCAGATACAAAGCTAGAGTGGCTATCTCTGAACATTCATACAGCAGTAGGGGTCTGGGTGTGTGTTTAGGCTAGCATTTTGCATCCATGCAGCCAGAGGAATGAGCTGGTTGCCAGTGCCATCTGATCTTTGCTCAGGATGAGGGAAGTTGCAGGGAGAGACTCAAGTGGCTGTGAATACCTGTGGGGCAAAAGCCAGTGAAATATTCAGGGAGTCTATGGCATCTGTGCTGGCTGCTGGTTTCACCAGTGATGAAATCTGCTGAGTTTGTCTGCAGGACCAGTCTCTGTGATCCATCAGGTTCTTGAGGTGTGGCTGCTATTTATTAATAGCACTAATAGCATTAATAGCCCCTACTTTTCTTCCTTGTTCCTAACCATCTCCATATATCTGAACTTTGCTGGTCTGGGTGGCATGAAACCAAAGCAGGACCTTTGTGTAGTGCTTTAAAATGCCGGGCAAACTGGTTGCTTATCCTGTACTTTTTTCCTTGGTAAAGGGAACTTTAGCTGGAAAGTTCCCTGTTGGCACTGAGCAGTAGTGGTCTGATGCAGGATGATGCAGGAAAAATGAAGTTGTTTTCCTTCTCTTCTTATTGCAATTAGGGTAGCTTTTTGTTTCCACTGTGTGGTTTTTTAAAGAGATTTTATTTATTTCTTCATGAGACACACACAGGGAGAGAGGCAGAGACATAGGCAGAGGGAGAAGCAGGCTCCCTGTGGGAAGCCCAATGTGGGATTTGATCCCAAGAACCCAGTATCACAACCTGAACTGAAGGCAGATGCTCAACCACTGAGCCACCCAGGTGTCCCTGTTTCCATTGCATTGCTAAAATTTCTTAAGTGAACTCTAGGCTCTTTCAGAACTGTTTTTGTTTGTGGATACCTGTTTTTCTACTGATTTTGTTGGGAGATGGTGAGGCTTATCTCCTGTATCACCATTTGGGTTTTTTTTTTTTAAATACATTGTTGAAAGTGGGATATTAAGGTTTTCTACTTCTATTGTATTTCTCCCTTCAATTCTGTCAGTTTACTTTATATATTTAGGAATTTTCTTTTCTTGTATTGCTTTTTCCTGGTTTGATATTATGTTAGTGCTGGCCTCATAGAATGAGTTAGGAACTCTTCCCTCTGCTTTCATTTTCTGGAAAAGATTATAGGAATTGGTATAATTTCTTCCTTAGATATTTGGTAGAATTCACCAGTAAACTCACTTGGGCCTGGTGCTTTCTGTTTTGGATGGCTATTAAGGAGGAGGGGGCAAGATGGTGGAAGAGTAGGGTCCCTAAGTCACCTGTCCCCACCAAATTGCCTAGATAACTTTTAAATCATCCTGAAAACCTACGAATTTGGCCTGAGATGTAAAGAGAGAACAGCTGGAATGCTACAGTGAGAAGAGTTCGTGCTTCTACCAAGTACAACTTGTTTTCGGCCACTCTGCACTGAGCAAAATGACTAGAAGGAAAAACTCACCTCAAAAGAAAGAATCAAAAACAGTCCTCTCTCCCACAGAGTTAAAAATTTGGATTACAATTCAATGTCAGAAAGCCAATTCAGAAGCACTATTATAAAGCTACTCGTGGCTTTAGAAAAAAGCATAAAGGATTCAAGAGACTTCATGACTGCAGAATTTAGATCTAATCAGGCCAAAATTAAAAATCAATTAAATGAGATGCAATCTAAACTAGAGATCCTAATGATGAGGGTTAACGAGGTAGAAGAACGAGTGAGTGACATAGAAGACAAGTTGATGGCAAGGAGGGAAACTGAGGAAAAAAGAGAAAAACAAAAGATCATGAGGATAGGTTAAAGGAAATAAATGACAGCCTCAGAAGGAAAAATCTACGTTTCATTGGGGTTCCCGAGGGCGTTGAAAGGGACAGAGGTCCAGAATATGTATTTGAACAAATCATAACTGAGAATTTCCCTAATTTGGGGAGGGAAACAGGCATTCAGATCCAGGAAATAGAGAGATCCCCGCCCCCCCCCCCCCGAAATCAATAAAAACCACTCAACACCTCGACATGTAATAGTGGATGGTTATTAATCATTGATTCAAATTCTTTAATAAATATATACATATTCAGATTGTCTATTTATTCCTGTTTGAGTCTTGGTAGATAGTGTCTTTCAAGGAACTGGTCCTTGAAAGGTTATCAAATTTGTGACATAGAGTTGTTCATAGTATTCCCTTATTACTATCTTAATATCCATAGAATCTGTGGTGATTCCTTATATTTCATTTCTGACATTAGTAATTTGTGTCTTCTGTTTTTTTCTTAGCTGGCTAGAGGCTTACAAGTTTTATGGATCTTTTCATAGATCCAGCTTTTGGTTTTGTTGATTTTCTTAATTGATTTCCTGTTCTCAATTTCATTGATTTCTGCTCTATTTTTTGTATTATTTATTTTCTTATTTTCTTTAGACTTATTTTTTTCTTATTTTTCTAGGAAGGTGAAAGTTTAGATTTTTTATTTTACATCTTTTTTCTAGATATGCATTCAATATTATAAATTTCCTTCTAAGCCCTGCTTTCATTGTATCCTAAAAATTTGGTAAGTTATATTTTCATTTTCTTCAAAATATTTAAAAATTTCTCTTGAAGAAATTAAGGAGTCAATCCCATTTACAATTGCACCCAAAAGCATAAGATACCTAGGAATAAACCTAACCAAAGAGGTAAAAGATCTATACCCTAAAAACTATAGAACACTTCTGAAAGAAATTGAGGAAGACACAAAGAGATGGAAAAATATTCCATGCTCATGGATTGGCAGAATTAATATTGTAAAAATGTCAATGTTACCCAGGGCAATTTATACGTTTAATGCAATCCCTATCAAAATACCATGGACTTTCTTCAGAGAGTTAGAACAAATTATTTTAAGATTTGTGTGGAATCAGAAAAGACCCCGAATAGCCAGGGGAATTTTAAAAAAGAAAACCTTAGCTGGGGGCATCACAATGCCAGATTTCAGGTTGTATTACAAAGCTGTGGTCATTAAGACAGTGTGGTACTGGCACAAAAACAGACACATAGATCAATGGAACAGAATAGAGAACCCAGAAGTGGACCCTGAAATGTACGGCCATCTAATATTCGATAAAGGAGGAAAGACTATCCATTGGAAGAAAGACAGTCTCTTCAATAAATGGTGCTGGGAAAATTGGACATCCACATGCAGAAGAATGAAACTGGACCACTCTCTTTCACCATACACAAAGATAAACTCAAAATGGATGAGAGATCTAAATGTGAGACAAGATTCCATCAAAATCCTAGAGGAGAACACAGGCAACACCCTTTTTGAACTTGGCCACAGTAACTTCTTGCAAGATACATCCACGAAGGCAAAAGAAACAAAAGCAAAAATGAACTATTGGGACTTCATCAAGATAAGAAGCTTTTGCACAGCAAAGGATACAGTCAACAAAACTAAAAGACAACCTACAGAATGGGAGAAGATATTTGCAAATGACATATCAGATAAAGGGCTAGTTTCCAAAATCTATAAAGAACTTATTAAACTCAACACCAAAGAAACAAACAATCCAATCATGAAATGGGCAAAAGACATGAAGAGAAATCTCACAGAGGAAGACATGGACATGGCCAACATGCACATGAGAAAATGCTCTGCATCACTTGCCATCAGGGAAATACAAATCAAAACCACAATGAGATACCACCTCACACCAGTGAGAATGGGGAAAATTACCAAGGCAGGAAACAACAAATGTTGGAGAGGATGCGGAGAAAAGGGAACCCTCTTACACTGTTGGTGGGAATGTGAACTGGTGCAGCCACTCTGGAAAACTGTGTGGAGGTTCCTCAAAGAGTTAAAAATAGACCTGCCCTACGACCCAGCAATTGCACTGTTGGGGATTTACCCCAAAGATTCAGATGCAATGAAACGTCGGGACACCTGCACCCCGATGTTTCTATCAGCAATGGCCACAATAGCCAAACTGTGGAAGGAGCCTCGGTGTCCATCGAAAGATGAATGGATAAAGAAGATGTGGTTTATGTATACAATGGAATATTACTCAGCCATTAGAAACGACAAATACCCACCATTTGCTTCAACGTGGATGGAACTGGAGGGTATTATGCTGAGTGAAATAAGTCAATCGGAGAAGGACAAACAGTGTATGTTCTCATTCATTTGGGGAATATGAATAATAGTGAAAGGGAATATAAAGGAAGGGAAAAGAAATGTTGGGAAATATCAGGAAGGGAGACAGAACATAAAGACTCCTAACTCGGGGAAACGAACTAGGGGTGGTGGAAGGGGAGGAGGGCGGGTGTTGGAGGGGAATGGGTGACGGGCACTAAGGTGGACACTTGACGGGATGAGCACTGGGTGTTTTTCTGTATGTTGGTAAATTAAACACCAATAAAAGTTAATTAAAAAAAAAAAATTTCTCTTGAGTTTTCTTCTTTGAGTCATATGTTATTTAGAAGTGTGTTTTTAAATATTGTATTTTCCAGTTATCTTTCTGTTACTGATTTTTTAGGTTAATTCCATTGTGGTCTGAGCACAGACATTATATATGATCCCTATTTTTCTAAGTTAATTAAGGTGGGTTCATGGTCTAAAATGTGGTCTACCTTGGTGAATGTTCCATGTGAGCTTGAGAAGAGTGCTTATTCTGATACTGTTAGATGAAATCATTTATAGATGTCAATTAGATCCATTTGATTGATGGTATTGTTAAGTTCAACTATGCCCATACAGATTTTCTACCTGTTAGATCTTTCCATTACTGATAGAGGGATGTTAATGTTTCCAACTATAATAGTGAATTCATCTATTTCTTCTTGTGATTCTATCGGTTTTTGCCTCATATATTTTGATACTCTGTTGTTGCATACCTACGCATTAGGAATTTCTATGTCTTCGTGGAGAATTGACTCCTTTATCATTATGTAATGCCCCCCCTTTTTAAATTTTAATTTATGATAGTCACACAGAGAGAGAGAGAGAGGCAGAGAGACAGGCAGAGGGAGAAGCAGGCTCCAGGCACCGGGAGCCCGATGTGGGACTCAATCCCGGGTCTCCAGGATCGCGCCCTGGGCCAAAGGCAGGCGCCAAACCGCTGCTCCACCCAGGGATCTCCCCTTTTTTTCTTAATGATATTTCTTGATCTAAAGTCTGTTTTGTCTGAAATTAAATAGCTACCCCAGTTTTTTTTTTGCTGAATTTTAGAATGTCACTTATTTTTCATCTCTTTAATTTAGATAAATTAACTTTTAAAGTTATCTGTGCTTTTATATTTAAAATAGATTTTTTAGACAACATATATTGTTTTTTGTGTATGCTGACAGTCTCTCTTTTAATTAGCATATTTAGACAATTGACTAATTGATTATTGGTACAGTGTTAACATCTACCATGTTAGTTACAGCTTTTATTTTTTTTATAAAGATTTTATTTATTTATTCATGAGAGACACAGAAAGAGAGGCAGAGACACAGGCAGAGGGAGGAGGCTCCATGCAAGGAGCCTGATTTGGTACTCCATCTCGGGGAATCCGGGATCAGGCCCTGAGCCAAAGGCAGATGCTCAACTGCTGAGCCACCGAGGCATCCCAGTTACTGCTTTTATTCATTGTCCTTACTCTTTGTTTTTCAACCTTTCTACCTTTTTTTCTGCTTTTGCTGTTTTTAAAATTGAGCATTTTTTGGGTATTTTTTTTAATTGGAGTTCGATTTGCCAACATATAGTATAACACCCAGTGCTCATCCCATCAAGTGCCCCCCTCAGTGCCCATCACCCAGTCACCCCATCCCTCCGCCCACCTCCCCTTCCACTACCCCTTGTTCATCTCCCAGAGTTAGGAGTCTCTCATGTTCTATCACCCTCACTGATATTTTCCACTCATTTTCTCTCCTTTCCCCTTTAATCCCTTTCTCTATTTTTATATTCCCTGAATGAATGAAACCATATAATGTTTGTCCTTCTCTGATAGACTTACTTCACTCAGCATAATACCCTCTAGTTCTATCCACTTTGAAACAAATGGTGGGTATTGTTGTTTCTAATGGTTGAGTAATATTCCATTATATATATATATATATATATATATATATATATATATATATATATGCCACATTTTCTTTATCCCTTCATCTTTCGATGGACACTGAGGCTTCTTCCACAGTTTGGCTATTGTGAACATTTCTGCTATAAACATTGGGGTGCAGGTGTCTTGGTTTTTCACTACAGAGAGAGAGTATCTTAAGCAGGCTCCACACCCAATGTGGAGCCTGATGTGGGGCTCAATCTCACTACCCTGAGACCATGAACTGAGCCAATATTAAGAGTCAGACACTTAACTGACTGAGCTACCCAGGCACCCCTTTCCTTCATTTTTCAAGGCTAGTTTTGCTGGATACAGAATTCTTGGTTGATTTTATTTTTCTTTCAGCACTTTCCATATGTCATCTCAATGCCTTCTGGCCTCCATGGATTTCTGATGAAAATTTGGTTGTTTATCTATTGAGGATCCCTTGTACATGTTCAGTCACTTTTCTTTTGCTGATTTTTTTTTCTTTTTAGTTTTGGATACTTTGAATATAATGTCCCTTAGTGTGGATATCTTTACGTTTATCCTATTTGGAGTTGGCTGATCTTCTTGGATGTACACACTCGTATCTTTTCCCAAATTTAGTCATTATTTCTTAAAATATTTTTTCTGCCTTCTATCTTTCTCCTTTCCTTATGAGAATCCTGTAATGTGCCTATTAGTATCCTTGATGTTATACCACAGGTTTCTTAGACTTTCTTCATTTTTCTTCATTTTCTTCTCTTTCTACTCCCCAAACTAGATAATCTCAATTGACCTGTCATTAGTTCATTGATTATTTCTTTTGTCTGCTTAAATTAGCTGTTAAACCTCTCAGTAATTTTTTAATCTCAATAATTGTACTTTTCAGTTCTAGAATTTCTATTTTTTTTATAACTTCCCTTTTTCTCTTTATTGATATTCTCTATTTGGTTAAATATCATTCTCCTGTCTTCCTTTAGTTTTTTGTTAATAGTTTTCTATATCTTTTAGAGCATAATAACACCATAGATTTAAAGTCTTTGTCTAGTAAGTCAAATGTCTGGCCTCCTTTATAGATACTTTCTATTTTTTTTCCTGTGGTTGGACCATATTTTCTTGTTTCTTTGCATGCCTCATAATTTTTTATTGAAAACTGGACATTTTGAGGATTCTAACGTGACAACTCTGGCAACCAGATTCTCCCTCCTCCCCAGGGCTTTTTTCCCCCTACTGCCTATTATGGGTTATTATTTGCTTATTTAGTGACTTTTCTAAACTCTTTTTATGAAGTCTGTATTCTTTGTTGTCTGTCGCCCTTGAAGTCTGTGTTCTTTTAGTGTAATGGTCGGCTAGTGTTTTGACATTTTTTAAATGCTTGGAGCCAAGAAATGTGAAAAAATGAAAGAAATACAAAAAAAGTTCTTCTAATCTCTGCCTATTGGTTCTGTGTTGGGGCACTTTTCCTTTTTTTTTTTAAGATTTTATTTATTCATTCATGAGAGACACACAGAGATAGAGATAAAGAGGGGGGGCAGAGACACAGGCAGAGGGAGAATCAGGCTCCATGCAGGGAGCCTGGTGTGGGACTTGATCCCAGGACTCCAGGATCACATCACACCCTGGGCCAAAGGCAGGTGCTAAACCACTGAGCCACCCAAGGATCCCATTGGGGCACTTTTTCAATGCTTCATTAGGTCATTTATAACTCTACCTTCGTTTTTGCTTCCCACAGGTGCCAAGCCTGAAGAGCAGCCAGAAGTGAAAGCTTAGGGTCTCCTCAAGCCTTTTCAGTCATATGTCTTATCTTGGTTATGTACTTGGGTTTCTTGATTCCCTAATGTACATCAAAGGTTTTAAAATTTCTTATTACCATATATATCTCTTATTCAGCATCTTCTTTTCCAAGCTTCTAAGTTTATCTATTGCTTGTGTGTATCAAGTGTTGTCCCTTGCCCCAGACTGCTGTGGCCAATATTATCTCTTTAAATGCTTGTGGCAATGGCCTCCCTGGAAGCCACCCAGCCCTGTGAACTCTGAGTCAAAAATGGCAGAGAGAAACCTTAGTGAAAGTTCTTGAGGGAGCCTCCAGTCAGGTTGAGACCGTTAACACAATTATTTAAGAGTAAGACCCATATTGCTTCCTCTGGCACTAGCAGCTTGCACCAGTTGTGCCAGCTACTCTCCTTACAGCTGCTGTTGATCTGAGATGTGGAGGATGGTAAGTGGATGATTTAAAACACCACAGCAGGCAATTACCACAAAGCAGCACCTTCTTTCTTCACCAAATCTTGGTGTTGTAAGTTCCCTTTTGTTGTAAGTTTTTGACTGGATTCCAGAGTTTTTCCAAAGCTGATTCAGATAGTTTTTTTTTCCTAGCTTTTTGGGAGGGTTGTATACCTGGAGTTCCTTATTCCATCATTTTCAGTGATTTATATATTGTAATTTAAAAAACACTATGCTTGCCCGTATAAACAGTTATGAATGCTATGTGTACCCCAAGTGCTGAAGGCACCAGAATATACAAAGGCATTTTTTATTTATTTATTTATTTTTTAATTTTTTTAAAAAATTTTTATTTACTTATGATAGTCACAGAGAGAGAGAGAGAGGCAGAGACATAGGCAGAGGGAGAAGCAGGCTCCATGCACCGGGAGCCCGATGTGGGATTCGATCCCGGGTCTCCAGGATCGCGCCCTGGGCCAAAGGCAGGCGCCAAACCGCAGCGCCACCCAGGGATCCCCAAACAGGCATTTTTTAAAGGGTGGCAGAGGGGGCTGGTTGGAGGAAAGTATTAGGGAAGTTTTCTTC
Source organism: Vulpes lagopus (assembly GCF_018345385.1). Classification (NCBI taxonomy): domain Eukaryota; kingdom Metazoa; phylum Chordata; class Mammalia; order Carnivora; family Canidae; genus Vulpes; species Vulpes lagopus. The sequence continues at coordinate 57,560,753 of NC_054848.1, forward strand.
AAGTTGTGTTTGCAAAGCACATTGCATAAATTTGAGAAAACACCAGTTGTCAATATCATGGGTGTGTGAGGACCGATGAGAATTATGGAATGAGGTGTTGAATCCTTCCCAGACTCCTCTTGATGCTGCTGAAGTAGCAAGTAGTTCTGTTGTGAGGAAGCTGATTCTGAGGCTACATGTAAGGATGGGAAGGTGAGCCTAGTCAACCACTAATAGTCACTTCTTGAGAGGAACTTGGGAGTCAAGCAAACTTATCTGAATTTTGGGGTGGGTCCAGAATTTATTGAGCCCTTTTTTTATCATTCTGTTCTTGGGCTGCAGAAGGTATATAGCCTGATCATATGTAAAGGCCAGAACTGTAAAGACTTCTCAGGTTCATCCCCATCCCAACCCAGTCCCCTCAATCCACAGTCTCTGAGGTTTGTTGAAAACCACTGTGCTCTGGAACTGGCTGCTCTGAATGAATGCTAATCCAGGTCAAAAGAAACTCTCTGACCATACACATTGATGTCTATGGCCAGTAGGGGGCAGCTGGACTTTAGAGACTATCACCATCCCCCACCCTTACCCCCACCCCCACCCCCGCTGCCCCACCCCTTCCCTTCCAAGGCTAATTTTGAATGGCAGCTTCTACATTTTTTCCCCATAACTTCCCCCTGGAGCCTGAAGTACACTGCAGGGAAGCAGGTAACTTTTCCAATCATCTGACTTACACATAGCCATCAAATTACCCCTCAGTCCAGGAGAACACTCAAATTCAGCTGTTGTGATTTACAGTCTTTGAATGTCAGTACTGAGGACCCTTGGAGATTACCTGGGCCAGGGCTTAGGTTTTATTTTTGTTTTCTTTCTTTTTTTTTTTTTCAAATTAAAGGTGCAACTCTTTTGGTTAAAGGGTAGTGATGATGGTTGTCAATGGGGGGCCTAGGGTTCAATTCTGGTCTGAAGAGATGCCTTAGAATTCTAGGGCAATGTTAGCCAACTTTCAGTTCTACCTAGAGCACCTATCTACCAGCCAGGGTGATGATATTTATTTTTTTAATTGACTCACTTTTTTCTTAAATAAATTCACTCTCATTCTATGTAATATTATAGATTTTAATGCTCTAGGCATATTTTTTCTAATTCACATTAAAATACATACACAGCCATTGAAATTTAAGATTTATTTCTGGTAACACCTAAAATTGTCTCATGTTCCTGTATTATACTTTGGGAAATGACACTCTATGACACCAAAGGCACAATTGGAAAAGTACTTATCCTGGTTTATTATGTTGTCAAGTGAAGACAATAAAAGACCTAGAGAGGGTAAGGGACTCACCCAAGGTGACTCAGTGACAGAGCTGGGACTTAAATACAAGTCTATTGATTCCCAGCCCTTTGCTACTTTCATTGTACCAGATTCCAAGGGCATTAGGAAGCCTCTCCACCATCCAGACTTTCCTATAAGAAGGAAGGAAAGAAAGAAAAGGAAGAAGGGAAGGAGAAGAAAAAAAAAACCATTGGATTGCTGAATCAAGAAAAACTATAGCTCAGGAAGGCTAAGGCAAATGTGGGGTACAATGATTTCTCATGTCTTACTGGGCTAATTACTTGTGAGGCCCCATCTTCCAAAGTGTGGTCTCATTTGCTCATATGCACAAGATGAAATTATAGAGCACTTATATGCCTGAGTACACAGGAAGGAGCTCAAATTCCAGTGGGTAAAACAGCTCAGTAAACAGCTGATTAGAGAGTTCGGATGGTACTGCAAGAGGCCAGAGGAAGGCTTGATGGGAGTGAGGAAAGGATGGAGAGGGGACACAAGCCTTGTCCTATGAAAATTCAGCAGCCCCTATTACAGAGGCTCAGTTTTCTCTCCTCTCAACCATGGGGACTGATAGGTGTTAAATACCGTTGAAAGGCTAGGGTTGGCAACCCATTGCCAGACAAAGGCCATAGCCATGTAATCCTTTGCTTTTTTTTTCTTTTTTACCACTGATAGTTGTCACCAATGTTTCTTCCTTTCCCTTGCTCCTTCATCTCATGTACAAACATGGAACCCACCCTCCAAATGGGAATTAACAAATTGAATGTGGCCACAAACTCAACCACGAGAGTATTGAGCTCTGAGTTACGGCTCTTACCAACCTTGTCCCCTGCCCAAACTTGTTCATGAGGCACTTCAGAAAGGAAATGTTGGAAATGGATTTCTAATAGATTCTTATCATCTGATTCTGGTATCTCCATTTGGCGTTTCCTAGTTGGATGGGAAGCTGGAATCCACTCCCACCTCCTTCACACATGTGATCCCTCCCCAGAAATATGAAGATAGGGATTTTGTTGTTTATTGGCTGCAGGGTTCTGAGGGCTACTTTTACCACTTTCTTTGCCCCTCAAAATTTCCAAACCCCTAAAACTAAATCTTCTAATAGGAAGAAGACCTGAAGTATTGCTTCCTTCACAGCTATTTCCTGGATTGGATTCTTCTCAGCCAGGGAAGTGTTCACCCTGAGGGAGCTCCACTGATGTAGGTACCAGGCTTGGCCTTCCTGCTAAAACTGGGCCTCCTAAGGCAATAAGTAGGGAGGAGGACAGACAGCACCAGACTCATTTTTAACTATCTTTCCCCCCTCTCCCTTCAGGACCCTTCTCCTTGTTTGTAGTTTTCCCTCTTTTTTTCTCACTCCATTCATATTCGGAGGGCCTGCAAGTACCCTCCCTTTTACCAATATGATAAATTCATTTGCAGGGGGAAAATTTCTGGATAGATATAAGAAAACCTGGTTCAAATCTTGGCTTTTTCATTTACTAGTTGAGTAACTTGGAATAAAATAATTTCACTTTTCTGAGTCTCAATTCCCCTTTGCAAAATGAACATGATGATCCCTGCCCACCTCAGCAAACTGCTGCATAGATCAAAGAGGATACTGGACATGAAGTTGCTTTGTGATGAGCCAACCACAACACACAGGTGAAAGGTTGAATGAGTCACCTTTATTTGGGGACTGGTATTTTGGAAGAACATAACTTGAACAAAGCAACCACTAATACAGCATTTTAAAAATCAGGGCAGTATGGTCTAGAGGGTGGAGGATCAGGCCACTTTACTGACTTCTTTATTATTCACTTGACATGTTATTAAACATCTACTATGTGTTAGGCACTCTTCTAGATACTGGAGATAGAAATCCATCCCTCCATTAAACTGACATTCTTTTTTTTGTATATTTTTTTTATTGGAGTTCAATTTGCCAACATATAACATAACACCCAGTGCTCATCCCGTCAAGTGCCCTCCTCAGTGCCCATTACCCAGTCACCCCAGCCCCCCGCTCTATTAGTATCCAAAACATATAAAGAACTTATAATCCTCAACACCCTAAAAATGAATAATCCAGTTAAAAATGGGCAGAAGACATGAATAAACATTTTTTCCAAAGAAGACATCCAGATGGCCAACAGACACATGGAAACATGTTCATCATCACTCACCATCAGGGAAATGCAAATCAAAACTACAATGAGATATCACCTCACACCTGTCAGAATGGCTAAAATCAGTAACACAAGAAACAGCAGGTGTTGGTGTGGATGTGGAGAAAGGGGAATTTCTCACACTGTTGGTGGGACTACAAACTGGTGCAGTCACTCTGGAAAACAGCATAGAGGTTCCTCAAAAATTTAAAAATAGAACTACCCTATGACCCAGAAATTACACTTCTAAGTATTTACCCAAAGAATAAAAAATTACTAATTCAAAGGGATACATGAACCCTAGTGTTTATAGCAGCATTATCTACAACAGGCAAGATACAGAAACAGCCTACATGTCCATCAACTGATGAATGGGCAAAGAAAATGTGATTAATATAATATAATATAATATAATATAATATAATATAAGTGATATATATGCGAATTAATATGTATATTATGCAGCCATAAAGATGAATGAAATCTTGCCGTTTGCAATAACGTGGATAGAGCTAGAGAGTATTATGCTAAGCAAAATAAGTCAGAGGAAGACGAATGCCATATGACTTCTCTATGTGGAATTTAAGAGACAAAACAAACAAGCATAGGGAAAAAGAGAGAGAGAGATAAGCAAACCAAGAAACAAACTCTTTTCTTTTTTTAAGATTTTACTTATTTATTCATGAGAGACACAGAGAGAGAGGCAGAGATATAAGCAGAGGGAGAAGCAGGCTCCTCGCGGGAAGCCCGATGCCGGACTCTGGGATCATGCCCTAAGCCAAAGGCAGACACTCAACCGCTGAGCCACCCAGGCATCCCAAGAAACAGACTCTTAACTACAGAGAACAAACTGATGGTTACCAGAGGGGAGGTGTGTGGGGGGATGGGTTAAATAGGTGATGAGGATTAAGGAGTGCACTTGTGATGAGCACTGGGTGTTGTATGGAAGTATTGAATTACTATATTGTACACTTGAAACTAATATTACACTGTATATAAACTAACTGGAATTTAAATAAAAACTTAAAAAATAAACTGACATTCCAGGATCATGGTAGGGACTTAGAAAGAAGAGCGCCTAATCCTCAAGCCTAGAAAATTGAACCCAAGGTCTCTGAACCTCAGGGCTATGGAAGAGCTCTCAGTAACTTCATTTAATCCTCATACAAAATCTGTTTTAGCAGTAATTCAACAATATCAACCATTTGCCAAAGCCCTGTGCAGACCCAAAGAAATATATATCATGTATTCAACAAGCATTTAATTAAAAAAATGTTTATTAAGTGCCTAGTGTGTGTTTGTCATAATGTATGTGTGGTAATATCAAATGGAAGAGGGTGTACAGAATTAAACAAGGTGGAACTTCTGCCCTCTGGATAGTTGCCAGCCTAGTGAGGGAGGCGATTACAAAGATATAAGTCCCATGACAAAAAGTTAGAGTTGCTCTAACAAATAGTTTAACCCAGTAATGGGTGAAAATAGATGCCCAATAAAAGTTAAATATTATAATTGAGTAAAAAGTGCTATGGGAATTCTGAGGAAATATTTAGATGGCCTAGGATATAGAGAAAGCTTTGTCAAAGAAGTGACATTCGAGTTGGATCTTGAAGGTAGAATAGATTTTTATTAAGTAAAAAGGGAAGTAAATCACCCATCACAATTGTAATAAGTAAAGTAATGACAGTTTCAAGAGGATAAACAAATGTTTGGTAAACATATGAATAGGTACTTTTAATTAGGTAAATGAAATTAAAACCACAATGTCATTTGCACCAAAATAAGTAAAATGGAAAAGATAAATAGTATCAAGAATTGTCAAGGATGTGGAGCAACTGCTAGTGAGAGTACATATTGAAATAATCACTTCAGAAGACGGTTTGGGGGATCCCTGGGTGGCGCAGCGGTTTGGCGCCTGCCTTTGGCCCAGGGCGCGATCCTGGGGACCCGGGATCGAATCCCATGTCGGGCTCCCGGTGCATGGAGCCTGCTTCTCCCTCTGCCTTTATCTCTGCCTTGTCTCTGCCTCTCTCTATATATACGACTATCATAAATAAATAATAAAAAAAAATTAAAAAAAAAAAAAAAAAAAGACGGTTTGGCAGCATCTATTAAAATGTGAAGCTAGGCATTATGACCTAGTAGTTCCACTTCCTAAGTATACATCTAACAGAAATATATTTATATATATGCATATATAATATATGCAAATATAAAAATATATGCAACAAAAGACATGTTCATAACAACACCATTCATTATAGTCAAACACTGGAAACAACCCAAATGTCCATGTCCTTATAGTATATTCATTCAACAAAGTAATATGCAGCAACACAAATGAATATACTATTGCTATACACAACGTGATGACTCTCATAAACCTAATATTGAGAGAAAGAAGCCAGATATGAAAGAGTACACAATGTATAATTCCATTTATATAAAATATAAAATAGGCAAAATTAATCTATACTATTAGACATTAGGATATGGTTACCATTGCCACAGAAGGAGAGGTTGTAACTCTAAGTAGGCACACAGGGGGCTTCTGGGATGCTGGTAATGATATGGTTGCTATGATATGGAGGCTGGTAAAATGAGAGTGTTCCACTTGTGAAAATTCAGTGAGCTTTACACATCTACTTTTCTAAATAAAAGAGCTAAAAATGAAAAGATAATGAGCTAAAGGAATCAAAAGGGGAAACACAAGTCTTTTCAACAAATGGTAAAGAATAATTGGATATCCATATGAAAAAAAAATGAACCTCAACCCTTACCTTACATCATACACAAAAATTAGAGATGGATATGTCTAAACATAAAACTTGAAATCATAAAGCTTTTAGAGGAAAACAGGAGAATATAACTTGGGGGTAGATAAAGATTTTTAAAACGATCACAGAAAGCAATACCCAAACAAACAAACAAACAAAAAAAGACTAAATTAGACTTCCTCAAAATTAAAATGTCTGCTCATCAAAAGACATTGTCAAGAAATCAATAGGCAAACCATAGAGTGGGAGAAAATTTTGCAAAACATATATTTGACAAAGGACTGGTATCTGGAGCTCCCTGGGTGGCTCAGCGGTTTAGTGCCTGCCTTTGGCCCAGGGCATGATCCTGGAGTCCAGGGACCAAGTCCCACATCAGGCTCCTTGCATGGAGTCTGCTTCTCCCTTTGCCTGTGTCTCTGCCTCTGTGTGTGTGTGTGTCTCTCTCATGAATAAATAAATAAAACCTTAAAAAAAAAAGGACTGGTATCTTAGATATGAAAAAACACCTCCTACAACTTAATAATTATAAATAATCCAATTTAAAAGTGTACAAAAGGGCAGCCCCGGTGGCGCAGCGGTTTAGCGCCGCCTGCAGCCCAGGGTGTGATCCTGGAGACCTGGGATCAAGTCCCATGTCAGGCTCCCTGAATGGAGCCTGCTTCTCCCTCTGCCTGTGTCTCTGCCTCTCTCGCTCTCTCTCTCTGTGTCGCTCATGAATAAATAAATAAAATCTTTTAAAAAGTCTACAAAATATTTGAACATACACTTCACAAAAGAAGATGTATGATTGACTAATAGGGACATGAAAAAATACTTTAACATCATTAGACATCAGGGAACTGCAAATTAAAGCCACTTGCACAGTCACTAGAATGGTTAAACTATTTTTTTTAAAAAAAACTGTAAATACCAAGTATTCGTGAAGATATGGAATAAGTGGAACTCTTATATACTGCTGGCTGGAGTGTAAAATGGAATAACGTCTTTTGACAGAGTTCTGGCAGTTTCTTCTATAGTTAGACATATACCTTACTCAATGACCTAACATGTCCACTTCTAGATGTCTACCTAAAAGAAATGAAAATATGTCCATGAAAAGACTGGTATACAAATGTTCATAATAGCTTTATTCATAATAGTTCCAAACTAGAAACAGCCCAGCTGCCCACCAACTGTTGAATACAATGCAAATACAATGGAATACTACTCAGCACAACATGGCTAAATCTCAAAAGCATTATGTTGTGAAAGACACCATACTCAAAAGACTACATACTATCTTGTTCCATTTATATAAATCTCTATAAAAGACAACTAATCCATAGTGGTTGTTTTAAAAATGAGGCGGGAGTTTGAGAAGGAACATGAGGGAAGTTTCCAGGGTGATGGTAATGTTCTATATCTTGATAAAGGTTTGGGTTATAGAGACATATACATTTATCAAAACACAGCAAATATTCCCTTAAGATTGATGTATTCCATTGTATGTAAATTTTACCTCAAAAGAAAACAATGAAAAAAATCAAACTCTAGCTAGTAATATACATGCTTCTGCATATATATATACAAATATTTTTGTATTGGGAAAAATGTGTATCGATGTCTTCAATTTACTTCAAAATGCATTAAAAGTAAGATGGATTGATATAGGTCAGTGGGGAGTTAGATGGACAAATATGTGTTAAAACAAATATAGTAAAAATATTAATGGTAGAATCCAGTGGTGGGTATGTAGATGTTAGTGGTAAAATTATTTCAATTTGAGGAGGGAAAAGTTGCAAAAAAAAAAAAAGAGAGAGAGAGAGAGAGAGAGACATGGACATTTGGGGTCGGTGAGTAGGAAAGAGTTCTGTGCTGTTTCAGTTTACATCCCATTGTGGGAAGTGGCCTAGGAACCAATGGAGAGTTGAACAGGACCTGCATAATAAGGGCCCCAATGTGGCAGCCCAGGAGTTAGGATTTTATTCTTTAGGCAATAAGGAGCCATCTCAGATTTTTAAGCAGTTGAATGACATAAAAGGAGGTAATGTGGCATGGAGAAATGTCCTGTGGTTAGAGCTAAGAGACAAGGGTTCTGGTCCCACTCACAGCTTTCTTTGGGCAAGTAGATTAACATCTCCAGGTCTCGGGAAGTTTTAACAAAATAAACTCCTTCTACTTATCCCTTCCTTCATCCAAAAAGAGGCCCTAGAAAAACAGCCTAGTCAGGCACAGAAGGAACTCTGTAAATATGTACTGAGGAGAATAAGCTGTCTCTTCTTTGAACTTTCCCTCCACCCAACTCCCTTGCCCCCTGCCCCTTGCACCCTTTCCCCTGCTCCATTTGAATAATTTTTCCTGCCCTTTAACTGGCTTTATTTATCTGCAGGGTCAGCAAGTTGGACTTGAAACTTGGCCTCTGTGCCAGACTATACCAGTCACTCTCCTCTAACTCAGTTGCTTATACCTGGTTCTGGCCCTAAGGCCCACTAATGTTTCATTTCTCTAGAAACTTTCTGTGCAAGGTCCTCAGGGTTCCTAATGGCTCTAGGTCAGTGGCTATCTTGGATTCTGAGAAATATTCCCCAAAGAGGTGAACCAGGCAATATCTGAGAATGTAGGCACACGATGTCTACTCCTAGCTTCCCTCTGCTACACTGAACCCCACTCTGCCCCACCTCCCAGGTCTCCCTCACTTTGCTGTCCTAAGGTCTCTTTAGCAGTTAGTGTTTCTTCCAGTGACTTGGTGCTTGGGGAATGATCTTACTATATATATATATATATATATATATATATATATATATATATATATACACACATATATATATGATATATATATGATTTATATTTCTAGCTAAACTGTGAATTCTTAGAGGGCCAAATGGGAGGAGGTAGGCAAAAGGTATCCTTAAGACCAGAGCACTTCCTAAATTGAACAAAACAAAACAAAACACCTACCACAGGTAATTCTCAAAAGCCTTTACTGAAAGAAGACTCTCCATGTGGTAGGGAAATCCCTGTTCTCATCATGTCTCTGATTTTACACTTTCTTCCTGAAGTTTCTCACTACGTATTCTCCTTTAACAACCTGGCTCAAGAACGGGCACAGTACAGTTTGCTGCAGAGAACAGATGTGACTAAGCTAAAATGTTCAACAAGACAATAGTAAAGGGAAGGATATAGCAAAAGGGAAATGAATATCAACAGTACCACAGAACTAGATAATCTAGCCTAAAGATATGGCCCTGCTCTTTAGGCCTAGCAAGTCCTAGTGTATAATAGTTGCTCAGTAAATATTTGTTAAGTGAACTAATACCTATCCACAGTGGAATTCAGACAGTGTTCTTCCCTCAAAGGGCTTAGGTTGTAGTGAGGAGACATGTTAAATGGGTAATTTTAATATGATTTTATAAGTTCTGTGATAGAAAAGTATAGTGATGAAAATCATAGACCTAGGAGTCAGACAGCCATAGTGTAAATCATAGGTCCTTGGGCAAATTATTTAATCTTATTCTGTGCCAATTGTAAAATGATGCCCCTACCTTGTATGTATAATATGTATATTATATTGCCTTCCACCAGGATTTGGGGTCATTAGAAGGAAAAGCTTAGATAAATTAGATGGCACCATAAGTGAGTCCTTTTTCCTCTTTAGACTTCAGTTTTCCCATCTGTTAAATTAGGAGTTTGGACTTCATGGACGATGCCTTCCAGCTCTGATATTTTATGTTTTTCCTAGAATTTGGAACTACACCAATGCCAAAGAACATACTAAATCGTTTTCTTCTTTTTTCAGTGAAAGGAATCTTCAAAACATCTTGCTGTTAACATTAATTAACCACGTACTACATGCTAACATTTATTGAGTCCTACTACATACGGTACTATGCTAGGTGCTTTCCATATTTTTATTTATTTATTTTAATTTTTAAATTCATTTATTCATGAGAGACACAGAGAGAGAGGCAGAGACATAGGCAGAGGGAGAATCAGGCTCCCTGTAGGGAGGCTGATGTGGGACTTGATCCCAGGACCCTGGAATCACCAATCACTTTGGCTGGAATCTCTAAGCCAAAGGCAGACACTCAACCACTGACCCACCCAGGCTTCCATCCATATTTTATTTCTAATCCTCACAACAAACCTGAAAGATGAGCCTCATCCCTATTGTGTATGGGCTTTGTTAGATGAAGTAACTAAATTGATTGATTGATTGCACCTTCTTTGTATCAGGCATCACGTTAAATACTAAGCATACAAAAATAAATAATGCTGACTCTATGTTCAGGGAAGTCACAGTCTATGAAAGGAAACTGAGATGTAACACAGGCAAGGCCCATTCTTTACGCTGCGTTGCAACCATACACCTGAGACACCTCTGTTCCAGCCTTACAAAGGCTCCACTTCTTAGGATAGGACATTTTCAATCAGGGTTTAGCACAATGTTTAGCATATAGTAGGCTCTCAATAAGTATCTCTTGAATGACTAAAAAATGAATAAATGAATAAAAGCCTTAAAAACCCCATTCCATTTTTCCCTTGGGTATAATCAAGAAACCAATCCAAGGATGCCTGGGTGGCTCAGTGGTTAAGCGTCTGCCTTTGGCTCGGGGCATGGTCCCAGGGTCCTGGGATCGAGTCCCACATCGGGCTGCCTGCCTGGAGCCCGCTTCTCCCTCTGCCTATGTCTCTGCCTCTCTGTCTCTCTGTGTCTCTCATGAATAAATAAATAAAATCTTAAAAAAAAGAAAGAAACCAATCCATTTCATCCTTTCTCACTTCAAGCTTTGCTGGCCCTTAGAGGGTTAAGTATTTCTTATCTCATTCTTTTCTGTGATGCTCTGTTGCTTCTGTCATCTTTTCCCTTCTAAGCTTGCTCTAATAATAGACCAATTATTGAGCACAATTGCATCCTTGGCATTCAGGAAGCAGGATCCATGCATATGGCCAATTGATTTGTTTTTAGTGCACCTATTGTTATGAATAGCCTCTTGGCTTAATCTGATATCAGACTACATCCAATATCTTCCTTTCCACACATCTACTTTGGCCATCAGAATGTGTCAATATTCAAATTCATTTCCCAATAATATGGGTTCCCATCAGTACTCTTTCCTGATTATGAACAATAAAACTTAAGTCTTCTCTGCTTTTTGCCACTACTAGAGCACCCTGTCTCTTTTTCACAATTAACCCCACATGGCTCTTGGATTCAAGGGTGGTGCTGTGTCATCAGAACTGATAAGTTACCCTCATAGAGATAAAGGAAAGTGAGTAAAGGAGGAAAAATATGTACTTACCTTCTTGAGAAAGCTCTCACTACATTATCCATTTTCAAATAGTTAGGATGAGTTAGGCACAGAGCAGGGGGAATGAGAATGACCTACTTAATTCCACTCTAGCCAGAAAAATTCTATTTGAGAATAGAAAAGACTCAGAGGAAGTAAGTACCTTTGGCCTAAAATAGAGAATGCCAGAGATTGCAGTACTTTCAAAGGTTATATATGGTCCAGTGAATCCCAAGCACTAATCTGCAGATCCATGACAGTCTGACATTTTCATCAGACTGTTGACACATGAGAAAAATTATTGCCAACTGACATTTCTTGAGAAAGACTTCTTATGGGGGATCCTTGGGTGGCTCAGCGGTTTAGCGCCTGCCTTCAGCCCAGGATGTGATCCTGGAGTCCCAGGATCGAGTCCCACATCGGGCAACTTGCATGGAGCCTGCTTCTCCCTCTGCCTGTGTTCTGCCTCTCTCTCTCTTTGTGTGTCTCTCATGAATAAATAAATAAAATCTTTTTTTTTAAGAGAAAGATGGGCAGCCCCGGTGGCCCAGTGGTTTAGCTCCACCTTCAGCCTGGGGTGTGATCCTGAAGACCCAGGATCAAGTCCCACGTTGGGCTCCCTGCATGGAGCCTGCTTCTCCCTCTGCCTGTGTCTCTGCCTCTCTCCCTCTCTGTGCCTCTCATGAATAAATAAATAAAATCTTTTTTTTTATTTTTTAAATTAAAATAAAATCTTTTTTAAAAAGAGAGAGAAAGAGACTATGGCCTTTCTAAATTTTCATTATTTCTTTTTTTTTTTTTTAATTTTTATTTATTTATGATAGTCACAGAGAGAGAGAGAGAGGCAGAGACACAGGCAGAGGGAGAAGCAGGCTCCATGCACCGGGAGCCTGATGTGGGATTCGATCCCGGGTCTCCAGGATCGCGCCCTGGGCCAAAGGCAGGCGCCAAACCGCTGCGCCACCCAGGGATCCCCAATTTTCATTATTTCAATGTTAAAACATCATTTCATTGATGATATGTTAGTGATGATACATGTTATCACGTGGCAACATTAAAAATTGACATCCTTATGTTGGTTCCAAAGTTTTGGGAGAGATTTTACAGAAGTTATGCTAGTCTTTGAGATAGAAATTTTAGGTTGCTATTGTTTTGGTCTAGTGGTTTCAAATTCTGGCAGTGCATCTATATTTCTGGTAGACTTGTTAAAACCATGAATTCCTGGCTCCCACCCCCAGATATTCTGAGTCAGCAAGTGTGGAGTGGGACCCAGAAGTCAGTATTGTTATAAAAGTTTCTATGTGATTCTGATGTTCGACCAGGTCAAGGAACCACTGCTCTGTTTCACCCACTGGTATGAGTAATCAAGGGCATAAGCAATTGAAATGATTCCACTGTGGGCTTATTTCTGTTAGGAACATTCATTCACTTGCAATATAAACCAGAGACCTCCACTAGAGTTTCCTAAGGACCACAGCCTGACAAGTAAAATAATTTAAAGGGCCTACAGGGGCCACACCTAACTTACTTGTCATGAGGACCAAACTGAATGGGTCTATACATAGTATATTCTTTCTAAAGATTTTCTTTTTTTGCTATTTATGATGTTTGTTGACTACATCTGAATTAGAAACTTGGAGAAAAAAAAATCATTCATCTCAAGACACTAGCCCTACCTCTACCACTTCATCCTCAACCTTGTCTCATCCTTTACATCCCTCAATTCCCTTTTCCTCAATCTCAAAATGTCTTCATCCAGTCTAGTGGAGTCAAGTTCAATAAATGGTAATTATTAATATTTCCCACTAGAATGTAAACTCCACCAGGATAAGAACTATTAAAGGTTTCCAGCACCTGACACAATAGTTGCTCAATAACTATTTGTAATACGAATGGCTGAATGCCATAAGAAAGGCAAGAAACATGCCTCCACAATTCAGTACTAACCTTCCTATTTGCTTTGTTGAACTGACTCTGGAAATTTAGGAAAGGCATAGAATTTCAACTGGAGAACAGTGAGAAGAATGGGTGGTAAGGGCTGAGAGATCAGCAGGTGCCCATAAATCATGGAATGGTGGTGTGTTTGGAGCCTGGCATGGATGGAAGAAAAGAGAGGGGAACAAAGTGACAGAGTATGGTGCTAGACAGGTTGCATATATGATCCTCAGAAACAGGCACCAGGGTGTGTGTGTGTGTGTGTGTGTGTGTGTGTGTGTGTGCGTCCCCTTGATATTTAGTACAGAGCCTGGCAGACAGAGGCTCTTAGTAAATATTTACTGAGTGAATAAGGCTGGTCCCAAACCAAGGACTTTTTATGCCTGGCTGGGGAAAGAAAAAATACTTCTCTGGCTGGGCAGAGAAATATCATGATTAAAATTATATTTTACAGCTGTAATTGACAGGATTATTTAGAAAGAGTATGGAAATCACAGGCATGTCAGACCTCATTTGGCTGCTAATTCCCAATCTCTGTTAACACTGTTACCACTCTTTCCTTCACTCAGCAAGAAATGTCAGCATCATCTTTGCTTCTTCTTTTTTCTTCAGTACCCAAATCTGTCAACTTTATTATAACAGTGGTTCACAGAGTCATCCCTTTATCTCCATCTTCACAGTCAGTGCCCTATTTCATATTATCAACACTTTTTTAACCTGCTTGGTTTTCTTACCTCTTGTATTTCCAAGCCACAGTATCTTTCTACGTGGTTGCCACAGTTTTCTTTCTAAAATGTAGATTTGAGGGCAGCCCGGGTGGCTCGGCGGTTTGGTGCCACCTTCAGCCCAGGGCCTGATCCTGGAAACCCGGGATCGAGTCCCACGTCGGGCTCCCTGCATGGAGCCTGCTTCTCCCTCTGCCTGTGTCTCTGCCTCTCTCTCTGTGTGTGTGTCTCTCATGAATAAGTAAATAAAATCTTTAAAAAAATAAAATCTTTTTTTTTTTTTACTCAGAAATCTTTGATGGCTCCTTTGTATATCCAAAATAAAGCCTGTACTTCTCAGCATGGTATTTAATAACTGCACAGTAGGTATTAGCTTCAATCTGCAGTAAGGAAATTGAAACTCAAAAAGGGAAAACAATTTGCTTAGAATCACATGGGTACACAATGGTAGAATCCAGATTAGAACCCAGGTCTTCTCATATCAGTACTCTAGCCATTATAAAGTATCTTTTAAAGAGGGTTGAAATGGTAGGTATTGCATGTGCTGCTAGAATAGTGGGATGGTGGTTATAGGATCCTGTCTTCTGGGAGGGCATATACTTTGAAGCTCACAGAAATGAGCAAAGATTCCTGTGCTTTGTAGACATAAACAACTGACTTAACCTTTTAGAGTCTCTGTTTCCTCAGTTATAATATAGGCACAAATCCATCCTGCCCTTATAGGGTTGTTATGATTATATGAGAGCATGTATGTAAAGGGCTAACATAGTGTTAGGTTCATAAAAGATTCTCAATGAGTGTTATCACCCACCCTCATCCCACACTCCAGTGATCTAAAAACCCATTTAAACAATGAGGAAACAGAATTTAGACAGTAGGGTATGAGATAAGCTGCAAGACTCCAGGTCTATTCCTAGTTGCGGGGTTGGAAATAACTTTTTTTCAGGGTTTTATTCAGGTTCCCTGCAAATGGAAACTAAGGCTAGTGCCCCTTGGGGCAATAGTTGGTCATGTGTATGGTGAGACACCTGACTAAAAAACAGATCTTAAGCCCTGGAGCCCATTATGTGCATGATTTGTCACTCATGGCTAAAGCATTGTGGATTTTTATTAAAATGTAAATGTTTCCTGGAAGAGGTAACATACATATTAACTTCTTGGCCTGATTAACTTTCACTTACCTCTTTCCACAAGTAGAAGTCTTCTGTGCCTCTATGCTTTCTTTAACTCTTTTACGCAGGGATCCTACCCCCAGACTGTTAAAATCTTTCTGAATATTCAAGGCCCATCTAGGCCACAACCTCTTCCAGAAGCCTACAGTGATTGCTCAGGCAAATCCTGCCTTCCCTCCTCTGTCCCTCTCCCACAGTGCCAAGCCCTAGGCTCCTGTGGTGAAGATTAGGAAGCGTGAGGCTTTTATGTATGGAGACCTGCCTCAAATTCCAGCTTGTACTTGACTTGTCCCATGACCTTAGGCTAAAAAATACCTTGGCCTCATTGAACCTCCGGTTTTGAGCTTGGAAAAAGTAGGTGAAACCCTTGACTAAAAAGGTGGCAGTAAAAGTGCTCTTATTGGCTCAAGCAATGCCTGCTCTGTTGACTGGTATAGCCCACGCGATTTG